>NW_009198444.1:0-10732 GCF_000690835.1 Fulmarus glacialis | reverse complement strand
GGGTGGGTGGTGTGTGTATTTAAAAACCCTTTGAAATGCTAATAACAGAACAGTAGTCTGCAAATCAGAGACATTATTCCAGTGGACCTAATGGATGTACTGTCTGCTATTGAACGTATGATAGCAAGTTGACATATCCCTGGAAGAGGATGCAATTCCAAAACCTTTCCATTTTCTGTATTTTTAGTTTGAAGCATAGCAGATATTAAATTAATTTACTAATAATATTACTAAGTTTTAAACTCTTGGAAAGAAAACCAGAAATATAATTTCATAACGTTACTTATGTTTCAATTTCTTGCAGGCAAAAGAAGCCAAACGGTTAAAAGAATTCTTAGAAGATTATGATGATGACAGAGATGATCCAAAATACTACAGGTATGTCTTTGTATTGATTCCTAACAAGAAAATCTTCATTGTTTATTTTAACAGAATTGTGGGGTTTATTGGCAGAGGCTTATGGAGCTTGTATTTAAGTGATTATATGGTGATGTAAGGGTCATATAATTATCTAAATTATTTCAGTGTCACTTGATAAGTGCCAGAGGGAAAAGGGAAACTCCTTACTGCTGCTTGTTAATGTTTGGGAGTAGCTGCTCCTTCCTATCACTTAACTTGTGAGTGAGGCGGAGCAGAGGTCAGTATAATGCCAAAATAAGGTAGTGGGAGCAGAGAGAAGGGATCAAGTGTGCCTCTAAAAAAAGTCACTACAAATAAGCTGTAAATTGTACAAAGAAAAAGCTCATTAACTCTGTAAAGGATGAGGAAGATCTTTCATCATGGGACTAACTAAAATTTGCATCAAACTAATCTAGCAGAACTGGTTCTTGTCAAGTGAAAACATATAAAATAATTTGATTCTTTTTCTAAGAAGATTGGCAGTCATGTTCTCTACATCTGGTTAATGTGATGGGGTAAATTCTGTATAGTAATGTAGGGAACTGGTAGGTTAGATTCCTCTGTTACAAAAATGGAGGACACCAGATGCTCTTATGAATCGTATTTTCATTTAGGGGAGAATACATCTGTATCAGGTATTTCTTGTATTGTGGTACAAGGTTCTCATTGGAATGTTCTTTGAAGTACAAAATCCGTATCTTTTGTAGGGGTAGTGCTCTTCAGAAGAGGCTACGAGACAGGGAGAAAGAGATGGAAGCAGATGAACGGGATAGGAAAAGGGAAAAGGAAGAATTAGAAGAAATTAGGCAACGCCTTCTGGCAGAAGGACACCCAGATCCAGATGCAGAACTCCAGAGGGTAAGTAGCTGTTGGTCTGACAGGAGAAAAAGAGCCCTTGGTATTCTAGTAGTATTGTGCAAAACTGTGTAAGAGATCTGATAGTTAATATTTGCTCTTGTTCACTTTTTCTTAAATAGAAGTCCAGAGAAGCAGTAAGAACACTGGAAACAAAAAATAACTTTCCAGATGTATGTTTGGATGAAGTTCGAAAACAAATTTGGATTAATCAGTATTTCTGATTATAATGGCAGTAGTTGCATGTATTCTTGACTAACAGAGACTTCTTTAAGAACCAGAGGATCTTTAGATTCTTTTCAAACAGTGCTGTTTTTGAGAAAGCTGCTTTTTTGCTAATTGTCTGTTTCATTGTAGATGGAGCAGGAGGCTGAGCGGCGTAGGCAGCCACAAATAAAACAGGAGCCAGAGTCTGAGGAGGAAGAGGAAGAAAAGGCAGAAAAAGAGGAAAAAAGAGAAGAGCCGGAGGAAGAGGAGGAGGAGCCTGAACAAAAGCCCTGCCTTAAACCAACTTTACGACCCATTAGTTCTGCCCCATCTGTTTCTTCTGCTAGTGGAAATGCAACCCCTAACACACCTGGTGATGAATCTCCCTGTGGCATTATTATCCCTCATGAAAATTCACCTGATCAACAGCAGCCGGAAGAGCATCGGCCCAAAATAGGACTTAGCCTCAAATTGGGCAAGTTTACATTTTATTTTAATGTTCCATATGGGATCAGAATGAAAAAAATGCCAAGCTGAGTAGCCACACAGTTTTCCAAATATATTGTATGTTTTGACATACTTCTGTCAAGTTGTTGTTATCTAAATGCTCTGCTTGATTTCTCCTATCCAGAAGATACCTTTTATAGATCTCTCTTCCAAAATCTGGAGGGGAAAAAGGGAGGGAAGTTTTGGCACCCTCAAGGCTTAATTTTTCTAGGAATGCTCTGAGCTGGGATTAGTGATTTCCACATGCTTTTTCACCTTAATAGTTCTCTAAATACCTCCTTTAAAACTCATTGCTACTTTTCATTGGTGTAAGTATATGTTAGACTTAAGCCCTAGATACTTCTTATGTTTATTCACAAAGACTCTTTTAAAAGAAGAAAACTGATAATTAGATTATTTTTTCTTCCTCTTAGAGTAGCACAATGAATTGATGACAATTGTGAATGGAACATGAGTGTAGAGTTCTTTAGTACTTTTGCAATTTCCTGGTGTTTTTAAAAAAATTTTTTTCTGAGCAGCAGAACTAAGGATATTTGTATTCCAGAAGGTTTGTGCATTTATTATTTATTATTTCGATTAAATTATACTGGGGCTGCAGTTTGAGCTCACACTGTGTTAGATCTTGAATGAAGAGAGGCTGGTATTAAGCTGATTAACGCTTTTCCTACTGCTAGATTCATTGCAACCTTTCATTTCTGTGCTCTGCCTCTGCTAAGGTTTGAGCTTATGCTATAGTCCTCCCTCAGTGAGGGTGCTAATTGGTTTCAGGGCAGAGAAAGAAGACCCTATTTTTCAAAAATCTTGAATAAACTCAGTTTGAGATCTTTACCTCTTTTGCAATTTTTATAACAGAGTTTGAGAGATTAAAACGCTGATGTTAGGCATTCACAGACATTTATGTAACACATAAACTGATATTCCTCCAGAAATATGTGAACAGCAAACTAGCTTCAGTTGCAGTTTATGAATATGTTATTCTGTCTTTTGGGTGGTAGGTGCCTGCAATAGTCCTAATCAGCCCAATGCTGTAAAACGGAAGAAGCTTGCTGTGGATAGTGTTTTCAATAAATTTGATGACGAAGACAGTGATGATGTGCCGCGGAAAAGGAAGCTTGTTCCCCTGGATTATGGAGAAGAAGATAAAAGCAATATCAAAGGAAGTGTCAATACAGAAGAAAAACGCAAACATATTAAGAGCCTTATTGAGAAGATTCCCACAGCAAAACCAGAGCTCTTTGCTTATCCTCTTGACTGGTCAATTGTGGATTCAGTAAGTTGATTTCTTTTAACCATTTACAAAAAAGCATATTTTTTCCAAATGGTCCTTGGAATTGAATAGAAAAACAATGCTCCTGGGACCCCAGTGGATTGGAGCATCATCATCAAATGGAATGAAACTTGAGTACTGTATTTCTTGTCCATATATAATACTTATTCTGAGTATTCCTGCTTATTTTTGTTTGGTCTCCTGAATTGTTGCTACAAATTGTCTAGCATTTTTATGGAAGGGGGGAAAAAGGTCCTGTAAAAACATGTCTGAATAGCTGTCAGAAATACTTGCAGATGCCAAATCACGAAGGGTTATCTCATTGATAGCAAAATGTATCTTTTTGCTAAACAGTTGTTTGGGTCTTCTAGGTGCCTTTGTGGCAGTATTGTTTTAAGGCAGTAGTTTATGGAAATTATGGTTGTGTTTTTTTTTTTTCCTTTTCTTTTTCCAGACACTAATGGAACGTCGAATTAGACCGTGGATCAACAAGAAAATAATAGAATATATTGGTGAAGAAGAAGCCACGCTAGTTGACTTCGTTTGTTCTAAGGTTAGTATCTTCCACTTCCTTTTGCTACCTACTTAAGCTGCAGCCATGACTGGAGTATCTAACTGAAGGCAGTCTGTTCTTAGCTTCTCTGTAGTCTGTGATACTGGTCAGCAGAGACAGTTGGTGTACTTGGAACCCTAATGTTTTACAAGTTACCTCCTTTAATGCTTATGCACGTGCTAGATGCTCTCTATTATCTGTTAGATAAACATATGGAACTGGATTGAAGAAATGAGCAGTTGACAAGAGCAGCTGTTTTAACTGATAGTTTTATCATTAGATTTCAGAGTTAATATCTCATTGGCCATTAACATTTTTAACTTAAAAATAGGATTTGTGTGAATCCAGGGAAAAAAAGCCAGCAGCTTGATTTTATATACATTTTTTGATTAACTAGATTAACTTCTTAAAAAGCTTTTTAGATGCTGTTGTTGCTTTAATAGTAAGCAAATACTAAGATTTTAGAGTTAGCATTAGAAGTCATTCTGCTATACCTTTTAGCTGCTGCATGACTTGTTTAAACTAAACTCTGTAGCTTCTTCCATCAAATTACAAACTAAATTCTAGTAACTTTTAAAATCTGTCATGACAACTCTATGGCTTTTCATCAATAGGGCATTTCAAAAACTTCAGCTTTCATGGTACTCAGGTTTATAATGGCTTGTCTCACTTTATGTTTTCGGGCTACCGTATGAGAGGCAAAGCAAGTGATAGTTTTGTGGCACAGGTGGTTAGTAGAAAGTGAAGAGCAGAACTTGAATATTTGCCAAGCTTAAATTATATATATTAAAAAAATAAATGCCATTTTCTAGTATGGAAAGAACTTAATTTGGTTCTGAAAAAAAAAAAAATTTGAAATACTTAACAGGCAGATGGAAAATTCAGTTATGAAGAGTGATAGAGGGAGAATTTTGCCTTTGTCTTCCATTAGGAATTCATTGTTGAAGGAAGGGGAGCTTATTCATTAAATTAGGAGAGCTTAATTGGAAATGCAAGAATAGCCAGCAAATATAGGACCTGTTGAATCTCTGGAGCTTCCTGGAACTTGTTCTTCAGTAACTAGCCATAAACTAGCACTCACTGTGATGGAATCTTATGCAGTTTAATACTGATTTTTGCCCTGGCTAATACTGGGAACTAATTAACTGGAAATACTTTTTGCGTGTGCAAAGCATTCAAAATCCTTGAGAAGTAACTGGTTTTTATCCAAAGGTGTTTATATGGTTTACTCTGAGTTTTCAGTCTAAAAACATTTGTTTCTTTCAGGTTATGGCTCACAGCTCACCACAGAGCATACTGGATGATGTTGCCATGGTAAGCAGACATTGTGTAACTGATATACCTTCTACATTATCCTGAAGCTAATAGTCAGTGTGCGAAATAGCAGGAGTCCATAACAGAAATATTTGGCGTTCATAGAACATGCATAGAAAACATGCATTAGATATGAAGGCTGTTTTGATTAAACAGATCATGCTAGCACAGGCATGATTTTGCAGTTACAGCATCTAGGTAGAAATTACTGATCCCTGTTCAGAATTTCTCAGTATTCAGAAATGTGGAACAAAGATTCTGTCCCTACAGTAGAGGTAAGAATCAACAATAACAGAACTGTATCAGAAATATAAACTTTTATTCCTTCTCATTGTTGTAATTGGATTTTTATAACTAGTGGTTTTGTAGGTCTGTTCCTAATTAATGAGCAAAAGGTGATTTTTCTCCAGAAGAGTAAAAGTTCTTTTTTTGCCTGGTGTGGGAAGAGAGAAACTTCATGAAATAATACTACTGTTTCACCATGTTTTCATACACTAAAAGGTGAATAAAAGCTCATTGTTCACTCTCTTCCAATAAGGAAACTTGGAGGCAAAGTTGGTAGGAGCCAGATTCATAGCGGAAGTTAGTAGGTTGTTCTTGGTGTGACTAGTAGGTGACCTGGGGAACTTCCTGAGAGATGCTGTGCATGCTAAAAGTTTGCATGGATTCAGGAAAAGCCTGGATAATAAGTTGAAGGAAGAGAAATCCATCGAGGGATTACTTAATAAATATCCAAGGAAGTTCCAAGCTAAAAATGAGCAGAGACTAGGAGAGAATTAAGGGAAAATACCACACGTGTATGTCCTGTTCTTACATTCTTCCCAAGCCACTTCCCTGCCATTTCTCTGCCTCTTCCCAAACCACTTTTGGAGACTAGGATACTGGTACTTTTATCTCTTAGTGCTCAACAGCTGCATTATACAAGTGTGTAATTAGAGCCTAGTCAAGTCAGGTGATAAATACAGGACAGACAAATTCACTGAAGTTCTATCCAGTGTCTCACTCAAAGGCTTAGCTTGGAGTACACTACCTCCACTTTGTTGTTCTGATGTGTCTGGAACGCCTGACCTAAAAAGTAATCTATAAAATGTGTATTTCTTACAGGTACTAGATGAAGAAGCTGAAGTTTTCATAGTCAAAATGTGGAGGTTGTTGATATACGAGACAGAAGCGAAGAAGATTGGTCTAGTGAAATAAAGCACTCTCCTTGCTTCTAGGGTTCCATTTCAACTTTGGGCTTTTTTTTTCCCCGTCATTCAAAGACTTTGAATTTTCTCTGTTCTCAGAGACTTGAGACCTGTATTTTTTTATTTAGAAAATGTGAATTTTTTTTGTCCTCTGCTTTGAGGCCCCCTTTACCCTTCTCAGTTAGTTATTGGAATCCTGCATTGGTTCTTTTTATAATTCACAAGGTACATTTACCGGTATGTTTTACAAGCTGCAGCTACTGTACACGCTCTCTGGTAATTTTGTTATGTTACTCTGATTCTTGTAAATATTAAGAGAAAAAAAAAAAGCCCGTTTTGCAAAACATTTGCACTTAATGTGGAACTGTATCAGTTACAGATGAAGACAAATGATTTTACTGCAAATCTATCAGCGCTTTTTTTTTTTTTGCATACTCCCCCTCTTTTTATTTAAGGAGTGATCAGAACAGAATTTAAAAATAAGTGGCTTGAGCTGCTTTCACAGAACAGCTTTGTGTGTTCATTTGGTCCCCTCATCTGACTCTGGTAAAGGAGTTCCCTCAGCCTTTTCATTCTGACGTGAACCAGCAGTAGTCTTGGTACTTTGTTGCCAATGTAGAATTACTAATGAAGCTGGGAACTTAATCTCCTGCAGATGCTCAGCTTCTTTCCTAGAAAGTGCAAATTGCAGGAAGTTTTTTATTCTTTGCTCAGTTAAAACAAGAGCAGGACCTCAATTCAATAAGTGCTATTTAATGATTTTTTTTTTTTTTAAAACCTAGGATATCTTCTGCTCAATTCCATTTTAGCCCTTCCCTATTATCCCTTCTGTCTCCAAAATAATCAGATAGAATTTTTTTTAAAGAAATTATTTTTAAAAACATTTTTTTAGTATTTAGAAAAAAAATACCTGTTTGGATGTAACTGATCATAGGAGTTGACAAAAAACAAACCGTAAGTTTTCAAACAAAGCCTAAGTCTTGTTTTTATCCATACTGTTAAACTAGACCCGACTTTTGTTTTCTACTGTAAGCAGTCTATTGTCCACAAAAAGAGGGTGATATTTTCCTGCCTTGTTTGTATGGGTTTTTATAAATAGGCCGATATGGTATAAATGATGAGATGTACTGTAAACTGCATTTTTTATCTCATACCTGGGTAAGAAGACAAATCGATAACGTGCTGTGAGCTGTTTTGATTGCAGGAGGACTGTGTTCCAGGGAGCAAACTGTCTCAAAAACATTTTTAATTTTTAAACACAATTCTTAATAGCAAACAAATTAAGTAAAGATGTTCCAGTATCTCTATATTGTATTTAACTGAAGGATACAGGTTGACCTGTTCAGAAAACATAACTATGACCTTGAGTTACTAGTTCTTTGTATCTGGAGAGGACACTTGAAAACACTGTTCTTAACAAATGGGATCGTGTAAAGGTTCCACCATGTAAATATTTCAGATATTAAAAATGTATATATTTGATTTAAGGGCTGACATTCTTTTGGAGTCTTGTGCAGCATGCAATTATATTTAACGCTGCTTTCTGAATCCACAAGTGTACAAATTAGGGGAGGATTTTTTAAAACTACCTCCTGCTTTATGTCAGGTGACTAGAAGCCTGCAAATGCAGATGTGATCCCAGTATGTTCTTTCTCATCCCTGTAATACTACACGTCACAAAATGTTCTTTTTTAACTTGAAGTGTAACGCTCATATGTTACTTTTATGTTGTGCTTGAGTTTGCGTGAGAATGTTTTGTTTTACATACTTATGTGCAACCTTCCTCTTTTTTTTTCTGCAACTTGATGTTACCCTAAGAAATTACTTCTCCATTCTCCCCATACAGTTTTGCATCAGCATTTACCAAAAATTCTCCAAATTCTAAATAAATTCAAAACTTGCTCTGTTTGTAGTAAATACAGAGAAGAGGGAGAATGAACTTCATGAGTGCTTTTTGTCCTGCTAATATGACATTCTCTCTCTGTCATTAGTAATACTTAACAAGCCAAATGCGACAAATGTGTTGTAATGCCACTGTGTGACAGATTGCCTAACGTCCTTGTTGAGATTCTTCAGTGAAAGATCAAGTTGTGAAACTTCAGCTTATTTTCTTCTGCCCTAAACTAAAGCTGCATATTCATTTATTATATTGTTTATGCATTGGACATAAGCTTGTACTCTTCCTTTCCTAAGGAGACTGAAGGTGTCTGGATGAGGAAAACATCTAAAATTTAAGCTGGAGTGTTAAATATCCAGGTAAATAAGTATTTAGAAGCAGTTGTGATGTATTAAAAAAAAACCAATTTTGTGGAAGTTGAGCTTTTCTTCAGTAGTGGAAGGAGGAAGGAATGTTCACTATAGCATCTCTAGCTTGGCTTACGCAAGTACTTCAACAAATTTTCCTCTTTCAGAATGCAAAATGTTGCTTTATAAAGTCACTTCTAGTGTTTACCTCTTACTCAAATTAGTGTTATTACTTCTCAGTGATAATATATTTTGTGTCTGTGATGCTGGGGGTAGAACACAAATTACATACTGCTGAGAGATTCTTAATATAGAAAGTAACTTTCCTTTGTTAACTGTTTTTCTTTCAACACGCAGTAACAGAATTATTTCAAGATAAACTTGGAAAATTTGGGGTGGAAAAAGCCTTTTTTGCCAACATTACAACACTTCACTGTCTGAATATGCAATTTAATACACACTATGTGTTAGTGAATGCACAGATTATTAGAGTATACTGAGAATGAGATGCATTAGCAAAGCATGTATGTTGCCACTGGGTGTTCAGTGCAGCGTGCCGTGGTATGATCCATTCTGTGATGGAAAGGTACTTCAAAATTTACACAGTGCATAGATGGGGAAAAAATATCAATATTTATGCAACAGAACTGGATATACCAGTCATTGATCTGGACTTTACTGTGGAATGAGGCTTTACACCTTAACCTAACACATGCCCTTAGTCTCCTGATAATCATTCTGTGTTACTTGGAATACGTAAGTATAAAATATGAAGTATCGTTGTTTTCATTAGTATGCACTGCAAAGAACAAGTAAGATCCATTACCAAGAATGATGTATTTTTGTATTACCATTAATTTGATAGGAGACTTTTTTTGTTCTTGGAATATTTAACCTATTCATATACTGATTTGGTCTTTCTAATTTGGGGTGTTTCCTTCCTCCTCTTTAAACAGGAGCCTGCACTAAAAATAACCATCTAGCTAGATGATTGTGGCTCTAAATGTGGGCAGGGGGAAGGCCCCAAACAGTAAGTTTAGTTTCTTACTGAATTCCTGTGTCTTACTACTAATGCTTTCCTATTACTGAGAGGGAAGCATTAGACCTTTCATGCTTTTACTAACAGAGTTGCTAGATAGCTGCTTGCAAGAGTACTATTTTAGAAAGTAAAACTGGAAGCTGTTGGCTTTTATATGACAATAGGGTCACACTTTCTTATATTCTATACATGTTTCTATGTAGGAACATAGGATGTGATACATGCAGACTTATAAATTAGTACACAGTCATGCAGTGTTGTTAATGGACACTTCATCGTAGATGAAACTGATACCAATAATATAAATAGAGAATAGTCAGGTACAGCTGTATGTCAATGTCTGAGGGGTTTTTTGGGGTTTTTTCCCCTCTTAAAATAACAGTTTTATTTGATTAATGGTTAGGCATCACTTTTGGTCTAAAAACAACTTCTTTTAATGCACTTCATATGCATATGACCTACTGAACCTTGGTATTTGTGTCAAAATGCTTATGTAAAACCTAACTTTTATATGCAGTACTTTTGTGCCCCTTCATTTTCCCATAGATCTTCCTGTAGCGTAGTCGAATAGTGAAATACATCTGTTTTAAACATGCAGAATTACGTGGTCCGTCAGAGATTTTCCTTTTTTTATATTTATAATGATTACATGTATCATAGCATTTCCTATATGTTAGTAACCCAGTTAGGTTATGCATTTTTAAAAAGGAATTGTGGATTACTCTTCACGTCTCATGGATAGCAAGGTAAGTTCTAAGTTTGAAATTGCCTTCCTTCCACAAATGAGTTACACCTCTGCTAGAGGCTTCTTGAAAAGATGCCACATTGACTTTAGATTAAGTTTTAATATTGTTTTTATTTTGAAATGTAAAGTTATTTTCATAATGCTTTTTTGTGGGACCACTTTAAAACAGGGTTACTAGCTTATATATGAATTGAATTCAGAACAACCGAGAAGTGTATTTTCTCATAATACCTCTCTCTTACTTGGTAACATCTCTTACCGGGTTAAACAGGACAAGCTAGATTTCCCTTGCAACACTGCTCTTGGCTGAAGTTTTCGAGAGTGCTCGCTCCCTAATATCCAACCAGCCTGCTCATAATCTGTGACCTTCTTTCAGTTGCCATCCACTTGTCTCCATTTCATGCTTTTGCTTTCT
>NW_009198443.1:0-16897 GCF_000690835.1 Fulmarus glacialis | reverse complement strand
AGAGGCCCCACGAGTGCCCCGTGGCTGAGATGCCACCATTTGAGAGTCCCTACAAGTGCCCCACAGCTACAGCACCACCATCCCGGGGTGTGAGAGGCCCCATGAACACCCCACGGCCAAGGAGCCGCCCCACAGCTACAGCACTGCCATTTGAGAGGCCCCACGAGTGCCCCATGGCCGAAGTGCCACCATTTGAGAGTCCCTATAAGTGCCCCACTGCTACAGTACCACCATCCCAGGGTGTGAGAGGCCCCCTGAGCGCCTCACCCCCAAGGTGCTGCCATTTGGGAGTCCCCACAAGTGCCCCACAGCTACAGCACTGCCATTTGAGAGGCCCCACGAGTGCCCCATGGCCGAAGTGCCACCATTTGAGAGTCCCTATAAGTGCCCCACTGCTACAGTACCACCATCCCAGGGTGTGAGAGGCCCCCTGAGCGCCTCACCCCCAAGGTGCTGCCATTTGGGAGTCCCCACAAGTGCCCCACAGCTACAGCACTGCCATTTGAGAGGCCCCACGAGTGCCCCATGGCCGAAGTGCCACCATTTGAGAGTCCCTATAAGTGCCCCACTGCTACAGTACCACCATCCCAGGGTGTGAGAGGCCCCCTGAGCGCCTCACCCCCAAGGTGCTGCCATTTGGGAGTCCCCACAAGTGCCCCACAGCTACAGCACTGCCATTTGAGAGGCCCCACGAGTGCTCCATGGCCGAGGTGCCACCATTTGAGAGTCCCTATAAGTGCCCCACTGCTACAGTACCACCATCCCAGGGTGTGAGAGGCCCCCTGAGAGCCTCACCCCCAAGGTGCTGCCATTTGGGAGTCCCCACAAGTGCCCCACAGCTACAGCACTGCCATTTGAGAGGCCCCACGAGGGCCCCACAGCTACAGCAGCGCCATCCTGGGGTGTGAGAGACCCCGTGAGTGCTCCACAGCCAAGCCACCGCCATCTGAGAGACACCACATGTACCCCACGGCTGAGGCACTGCCATTTGAGAGTCCCCACAACCACCCCATGGCCAAGCCACCGCCATTTGAGAGGCCCCACAAGCGCCCCACAGCTACAGCACTGCCATCCTGGGGTGTGAGAGGCCCCACGAGTCACTCATGGCGAAGGTGCCGCCATTTCAGAGGCACCATGAGTGCCCAATGGCTGAGGCACCATCATTTGAGAGGCCCCACAAGTGCCCCATGGCCAAGGCACTGCCATTTGAGAATCCCCACAAGCGCCCCACAGCTACAGTGCTGCCATCCCAGGGTGTGAGAGTCCCCACAAGTGCTCCACAGCCAAGGTGCCGCCATCCTGGAGTGCAAGGGGTCTCACAAATGCGCCCCAGCAGTGTCCCCAGCGGGGGGAGCCGGGTCTCCTTGGCGCCATGGAGGCCTTGTGGCTTCCCTCCATGCCAGCGTTGAGCAGGGGAGCAGAGCCGCAGCAGCCAGGCTCTGTGATGGCAGCTGCTCCCACACGGGTTTTGGCCACGGCCGCCGCGCCGCACAGCAGTGGGGAAATCGTGCCAGGTGGCCACAGTCACGCTCAGAGACTTTAATCAGGTGTCGTACCCAGCAATCCCCTGGCTGGTAACTTCTTATTCGGACTTACATTTTAGGCTGTAATTCTTCATCAGGCCACATAAGATGCTGAAATACAGGGACACGTTAGGTCTCAATTAAGCAATAACAGCCTCATGCCTGATCGTGCCTTAAACACACTTAAATTCTCGGCTATAGTCCTGCGGCAGTCAACAAAAGGTATCAAAACACAAGGAGGCTCTGATTAATTAATAGCAGTAATTCCATTTGTGTTAACGAGCAGAGGCATGTGAGCATGTGGCTATGGGCCACATAAATGCACGAATGTAGAAATCCATGGGTTCACACCCTGGCTTGCAGCTCGCTAACTCATTTCTGTGTCTGCCCCTGTGCTGACACCAGACAGACTGGTGTCACCCCAGCTGGGCTGAAGGTGTTTTCTTGCTCCTCAGTAGTCAATGTTGACAGACGTTTTTTGGCTACAATTTGCTTTGCAGACTCTGGACTGATAAGTCCCAAATGGCTGTCACCGGAATCGGGTGCCTGGGAGTCACAGGGACCCTTCGATGGCTTCCTTGAGAGATGTGTCTGGCCTGACCCATGTTCACCCTTTGGCTCAGGATGCTCCTTTGTCAGGTAGCAGGCTCCTGTCTTCAGCTTTTCTCTTGTCACTAATGTACTAATGGCAACAGAAAGCTGCTGACACCTGTAATGACCCCGTGCCAGTCACTGGTGCAGCAGGGTGCAGCAGGCTGGGCTTTTTGCAAGAGAAGGAATGAGTTATAGATGCAGAAGAGAGAAGTACATACATACACACGTAAGAGAAATAAATAGCAGGAAGGAAATACGAGAGAATTGTGGAGACACTTTGTTCCCCCCATAACCCTGCATTATTTGCTTGGTTCCAGACACTGTCCTGGGGAGGTTGCATATTGTGGTTGCAGTATCCCATCTCATCCCTCCCATCAGACTTAGTTTGCAACACAGCAAAAGGCTGCATCAAGCTAAAGTTATGCACTAGCATCACTTCCACAGGCTGTGAAAGGTTTATCCCAAAGGATAACCAGATTCGGTACATTTAAAGCACATACCCATCAGCAAGCAAGCCGTTGTACATCCCACAGTGGAGGCTGTGGTTTCAGGTGTGTGGATGTTGTGCTCACAGGGCGAACTGCATGCCTCTGTGTCACTTCAAGGCTGTGTTTTGCCACTGCTTTGCCTCCAGCAGCAAGACTGACACAGGTAGTCACACCTGCGTTTTGCTGCTGGTATCACACACCTGGGCTGCCATTTCCAATGGGACTACTTTCCCACCTCGCATCAGCGCGGACTTGAGTGCTAGGCTGAGTCATGGCTTTTGGACCCAGACATGGAATCTCCCGGGTGACAACTATTTGTGGGACCTGCTGTCCCACCCAGCATGCAGCTATCTTCCTGTGGGGTTGTAGAGCTCAAGTCAGCTGTTAGCCCTGCAGACCTTAGGACACTGCAGAAAGGAACACCTGAGAGAAGTAGGTGGGAGGACTTCATTAACATTTACCCTCAGAGGCCAATGGAAATTTGTGGCTGCAGTTTTCCTGCTTTCAATGCTTAATTTCACTTTCTCAGGTCACCACACATCTGGAGGCGCCCATGGGTCCCCAGATTTCAGATTGTGAAATACTGAGTATTGGAGCACAAATAAGGATCTTAAGATGCCTACCTTGCACTTACTTCCCTCTCACTTCCCTATCTGCAAGGCCCCAGATGGCCTGATGCTACAAAGCCAAACTCATCCACAGTCCACACATGGTGGAGATCAGTCCAGAACCCTTCCCTGAGATAATCATAGCCTCAGCCCGCATGTCTTGCAGCCCTAGTTGTGCAACATCACAATTTATTGAGGGCACGGGAAGCACCTTCGACTCCCTTTTATTTACAGTATGAGTACGGCTGTTTTCCAATAAGCAAAACATTCCAGCCCTGTTTGGAAGTGGTCGTTTCATGCCCAGATGGAGGTTTGCGTGGTTTTGTTATTGTTGCTGTTGTTGATTCATGTTAACACCCTAAAGCTGCAACGACTGGAGAGAGAAACCTGCTGCTGTGGATCCCAAGCCTTTTGCATCAGAATATTCCTGGCAGTTTCTACAATGTCTTTGGGGCTCACAACTCATGCAGCGCCAAAGTTGTAATTGCAAAGCTTATTGAAAGCACAGCTTAATGTGCCTCTGTGTGGACTGAAGTGCTGGCTACTCAGCCCGGCCCGCTGATTGCCTCTGACGTGTGCGTGACAGTCTCGGAGACACTGACGTAAGCTGAAATAGCACCGTTTGCTGCTTTGCATGCAAAATTGCAATGAAATCTGATCTCTTGTCGTACCTTGCAAAAGGTAACTGGTTTATACGATGAGTTTAAAGAGCAGAAGATGTGGCACTACCAGAAAGAAATACTAGTGTAATATTACTATTACTTCATAACTGTTGGCTTCAGTGTCAGTGGTCATCACCACCACTGCTGTGCTCTCTTTACATCCATTATACCTTTCCTAGATGTGCTTTAGAAAATAAACATGTACCTTCTCATTGTTCAAAATATCATCCTTGGCTTTCTGAGGTGCTGGAATTAATATCAGCTCAGCATAGCTCAAACAGGCTTTATTGGAAGCTGGAACAGCAAAAGCAGTAAAAAACCCGTGTTAAATATTAAATGCTTGTTAGGAAGCCAATGGGAATTTCTCTCCAGCAACCTGCAAACGTCACTCACAATATTTTCATAGCATCTTTTCCACTACCTGGCAGAAATCTCTTTGTCCCTAACAGCCTCAGCCGTGTTCAGACTGCAGGCACACATTTGCCACACTCCCCATGAGGAAAGCGTGGTGGTTTGTTTTTTTTTTTTAATGCTTGGGGATCACATTAGTTGGAGTCTATTTGTCTTCTAATCCCTAAAACATGACATAGTTGCAATAAACGTAAAACTGATCACTGTGTATAGATCCAGACTGCAGAAAGGCTGAGTTTGCAGAATTTATTCACGTGGATAAAGTCAATGAAATCAGAGAGGCTGTGGGAGGGACGGAGGCTGCGTTAGCCCTGTCCTCCATTGTGGTTCTGCTTTGTGTTACTGTTGTCTCAGACGAACGTCCTCAGCGGTGTGGGTTGAGGATGGCATTCCTGCCTCGCTGCCTCGTCACTGCTGCCAGCAGGCTGGGGGTGTCCCCATGGCTCCTGCAAGCACTCGCAAGTGAGACGGAAAGTTTGGGTTTGCCCAAATCATGTTCATTGTTTGCTTTCAGTAGTTTGACTTTCTGGAAAGGGACCTGGGAGTATCTACATAACCACTTTCCACTGGCAAAGAGACAGATGGGAGGGGATGGGAAGGGAGGGGAAAGGCAAAAAGAAAGGGAATCCCCAGCAGAGGAGCAGCTGTGGGTGGTTATTCACTACAGCTGCTGTTTTTGAAGGGAAAGCCCTTCCCACAGCCTCGGTGGTAAACCAAGTTTCCCCTCTCCAGCCTGAGGCTGAAGCTGAGTGCTGCAGCGTGGGTACCATTTTCTATGCCTCCCTTGGATGAATGATGGGCTGATACACTCGCCGCTGCAATGTGTCCGGTCCTGGTCCGCAAACTGAGCCGGAGCCAAGTCCAGCTGCGCAGGACTGACCTCAGTCCTCAGCTGGTGAGGTTCAGATCTCCGATCTTGAAGCATCTTCACCTGAGTCAGGGCGACATCCTGCCAGGTTAATCTCAGTCGATTGCTCAGAGCAGCTTTAAAAAGAAATTTTGCATCACTCGCTTAGCATGAAATGACCTTTATGTAGAGCTGGACTTACCCTTCAGTTGACATTTGCCCAGGAAGTACTGATCTGGCTGAAAACCTCAGGTCTGTGTTTCTCTTTCACCAGAGAGGTACGTTCAAACCGACAGTGATTCATTGTGCCAGAGACACAGGGGAAAGCCATCCCCTCAAAGTGACCTTTTAGCCATGTGCCCTCCCGTAACCTTTAATATTTTTCAGTTGCAATGAAGAGAGTCTTGTTATCTGCTCACACAGGAAAAGTAACAAATTGTTTGATTTTCTACCTTAATTGTTTGATTTTCTACGTCATGCTTCACTGACGTTATCTCCAAGTTAAATGTTGTTACTGTTCTGCTGCATTTTGTATTAACAGCAAAGCCCTCTGTTCCCCTTGGGAAGAATAAACTAATACTGCATAATATTTGTGGACCAGAAGGAAAGGGTGACAGACATGCAGTTACCTCCTGCTGCTTGCTTTTCTGACTGTCATCATTTGGCTAAACACCACGGTGGCAGTAACAACGCCAGTCCAGCCCAAGATATCTCCTTCCCCCAGACTGTAGGATATTCAGTGGGTGGTTTCTAGTGACTGTGAGAAGAAAGGCTGTTTTCAATGGTAACAAACATCCCCAGCGTGGCTGGTCTTGTCAACTCTCATATTCACAACCTGAATGTGCTGACGGTTCTCTGCAGATAAGAACGGCCATTCCTTTACCGGCGGAGTTTGGTGAGAAAATTGTGAGTCAGTCAACCATAGTTCACTTGATGTGTTGTCTATCTACCTCTTTGAGTGCAACTTAGGTCTGTAAATTATGCTTTTATGATAATTCTTCTGACTGTAGGATTTCAGTTATCTCTGCTTCCTACTGATTGCCGAGGGCCACGTCGGCTTTGCCGAGAACGTGACTCAGCGCTGCCAGTGTGTTACACTGCCCCGGTGATATAAAATGACAAACATCCTTATTCCTGTGCATGTGGGATATAGTCCTACAAAGACTCTCCTAGGTAAACAACTCCAATCCCCAGTAGTTTTAGCCAGGAAAATTTTTCTACTGCTACTTTTTCAGATACGTGAGTTCAATTGGCATTCTTGAAAAACAACAGAAATACGACAGGGTTTTTTCCTACATTCACTTTGGTTCAGGAGTCTTCTGCGGAGTCTTCCTGGAAAAGAAACAGGGGAAACAGTTGGGTTTGTGATGTAGAAAATAAACAGTAAAAAGAACAAAGTAGCTCGACGTTTTCCCAGATGCGAGAGAAAGCAAGAGACAATAAAAAGTAAGGAAATACGTATTACTGCTCGGTGGCAGAACTAGTAGCCAACTATTGTGAAAGCTGGGTTATCTCTAGTAATATCTGGGCTCCTTTCTTGGGATGCTATAGTGTTTTAGAAGGTCCTTGCTTGCAGGGTCCTGGTACCGCTAGCTCTCAGAAACTTTCACAGAAAACTTTTGCTCAGCTTGTAGCGCAAATGAAAAAATGAACAAGGTGTTGGGATCTATAAGGAATATGAGGGAAAATAATGATTAAATGTAATTAGAGGGACAGGTCCCCCAGGAGCGCTGAGTGTAGTGGGTAATCTTGTCTCTAAAAGAGCAGCATTAAACAATGATAAGTACAACCAAACATCAAGGAAAAGCTCTCCTTGGAGGAAGCAAGGGATATAAAAGAAATATGTAAAGTAATGAACACTGCAGAGAAAGCAGATGGGAGAGTTTCTGTTCTTTTTGTCTTCAGTGATGTGGAGGGATATTAAGACTGAATTTTTCATGCCAATAGCGGGGAAAACATTTCCGTGCCTTGTGTAAGTGGAGCGTGGCGCTCAATGCCACAAGAAACCTTTCAAGACAGGAGCTTAGAAAGATGCAGAATGGGATGGCAGTTTTATAGGGCAACATTAGTGGCTTTCAAAGTTAACACATACGACGATTTTGAAGATTATTTTTATCATGTCAATCCAATACTAACTATTAGAGCTCAGGATCAGACCCATGTAGAGAAGACAGATGACTGGCCCACCTCTGCACTCATGGGTCACCACCTGACATGCTATATCCTTGCTATAGGCAACATACAGGGCAGGATGGGTGCCTGGTCTGACCCTGGAGGACAATACCTATATTTTCCTTCAGAGATGAGAATGAACCAGGCCACTACTGCATGTCAGAGCGCACAAAGGGTGAGAAGAAGGGGCCTCCAGGAAGGAAAAGTGCCTGGATCAGGGTAGTGGAGGTCAATGGCTCTGTCTGGAACAGTTTCTTAATAGACTCCATCAAGACACTGTCACAACATAAGGACAGCCCATAAAGCAGGAATTCCAAATCTCTCCCGTTGTTCCTAAATATACGGCATTTATTCCTCCGTGTCTGGAATGGTAGCGGAGCTCCTCCTGGCTCTAAGTCATTCCTCAGCACCTTAGACATGCTGCAGACGTATCTGCGTTTAACCCAGTTTCTTCCTGGTACTGTCAGTCTCCAGTAAAGAGGCTGCATAAAATTAAAAGCTCTTGCTTTTCTATCTGGAGTGAGCACATTTTATCAGATAGCAGCTTATTCTGATGAAGTGGAGTACATTAATACCTGAGTCATCAGGGGCTCTGGCTTTTTTTATGTCAGCTTTCCAGGCTAGCTTTGTTATGTGCAGCGTTCCCTTTGAATTCGGCCACTGCCACCCTGACATTACAAAAGGAGGGATTCTAGTGGGATGCTTTCAGGGAAGTGTAATGGGAAACAGTCTGGTCCGAGCGGCTACTCCAATATCATCAACCATGGACTCAAACAGGGCTTTTGCTTTTAAATTAAATGGTGACGCGGGAAGTTACTGAAAAACACAACAGGAGATTCTCCTGTTTGGCAACAAGGAATCACTGTGTAAAGACCAGGCGTGCCTGATGCATATGGAATTCACCTATAGCATTTACTTACATCATCCACAGGGATTAAGATGCCTTATCAAGCCCTCCAGCTTTGCTAGGTATAAGTAAGGCTTCTCTTTTTGCAGCCTGTAGACTCTTTCTCTAATCCTGGTGCTCTTTGAGATACTTCTGGAAGAAGTTCCTCTCTCTCTCGTTTCTTTTTTCTGTCTGCATCTCACCCTGAGTGTTTTCACCAGTCTGACCCACACCTTTGTACTGCTGACAAATATTTACCTCTCTTTTATTGGCATCTCTCTCTCTGTCCACTTCCACCATTTAAGCTTGAGTACCTACCATCTTGATCTGACCATCTCTTCAGCAATATTTGATGTTAAACCTCCAGACTATAGTAACAAAACACAGCCAAAACCCAACTATTTTCCTTCCTAGATCTCACTGTTTCCAACCATCCTGGTATCCCAGAAGCACTGAAACGTCTTGCCGTTACTGGATTTTAGTGTATTAGGCACCGTCTAGCAGAGGGATGGACA
Source organism: Fulmarus glacialis (assembly GCF_000690835.1). NCBI lineage: Eukaryota > Metazoa > Chordata > Aves > Procellariiformes > Procellariidae > Fulmarus > Fulmarus glacialis. The sequence goes on along the minus strand of NW_009198443.1, from coordinate 8,191 downwards.
CGTGCCTACGAGCAGGCAGACAATACACAACCCAAATGTTTTAAAAACTGCATCTCCTAAGTGCATCCTTTTCGTCTGAGCATGCGTGAGAGGAGGTGTTTGACTCTTAAAGGACTCCAGGAACACACCTCCACCGGAGTTGCCACCCCACAGCCACGCAGTAAATTTCTTTTTACGAAACAAGCAGGGTGTCAGGAGCTCCTGTCCTTTATTCCCACATTTTTCCATACTAACTCTATTTGGAACAATTCTTTCTGGCCTCTCAGTCTGTCTTTACTCAGGCAAACTAAAAGCTCTTGTTTCTGAGATTACTTGTGAGTCAAAATGTGCAGTTTCAAAGCAAGTGATGATGTGGAGTGAGAAAAAAGAAAAAAGTACAAAAAAAGCAGACCAAGTTGGTGATGTCTAAAGAAGGTACCAAGCAAGCAGGGCTGGGATCTTACGGACTTCCAGAGGTACGAATTCGATTCTAGTTTTACCACAGGGTTCAGTACAGATTTTATTTTAAATATCAGAGATAAAGTCTCTGAATTATAGATGGTTTTAGACTTTACTCTGCTCTAGGTTGCAAGTTCCACCGGTAGAGGATACAGCCACAGGAATCCCAACCAAGTAAGGCAGAAGCGGCCAAGCTAACTTGTTGCTATCTCAGGTATCACACACATACCACTGAGAGGAAAAACACACACCTTTGTGCATTTTAAAATTCTACAGCTGAGAGGCTCTAGAAGTACCGTGAGCACCTAGATTAAGTTGAGGAAGCAGCACGCTGTCCCCTCACAGCAGGCTTCCCCAGCCTGAATGGTGCTACGTGCATCGCTGCCTCAGTCCCCCTCTGCCCATCTCTGACCTTGACTGGAAATACCAGGGATTAAAGCAGATGGGGACCGCAAGGATGGTTCTTTTCCTCTAAGGGCATGATTTTGTAGGGATAGGTAATAGCTGTTATTAGGAGAGTGATCTGTGTGGAAGGCATCAACATGCCTTTAAGCGTACAGTTCATCTTCGCTTGTCTTACCTCGCTTCTATCCTAAGCTCATCACAGCTTCAACATGACTATTATGATTTGATTTAGGTCAGATTTATTGCCAGCAACCGCTTTGTATTACAGCAGATGGCAGCCTTTCCCCAGATTTCCAGAAATGAAGTGTATCTGGATTTCAGACAATACATGTCTTTTCTTGTCTCCCTGTGTCTGCTTGCCGCCAGCAGAAGCCTCCGTAGGAACTGAGCAACTGGATCGAAGAAGCTAGAGATAGAAACAAGACCAAAATCACCTCTTTGCATTTGCAGTGCTTGGCTCCTCACCAGAGGTCTGATTAGCTGTTGCACCACCTCTTCATTCATCTAGCACGATGTTTTCCTTCCAACTTATATCAGAGTTCAAGATCAAAGTAATTAAAAATCCACGCTAATTCTATTCTTCACCTTGACAACAACACATAACAGAAAATACATCATACTTTGTGCGTAGTATGTCAAAATCAAAGTGACATTTTTCAGTGCTTGATTTAAGAAGATGTTCGTGCAATATTAAAAAGCACCTCTGTTAAACGACCTACAGCAGCTGGCTGAATAAACTGTGGTGTGGGTGAGGCCTCAAATTACTTCATCTGCTGGTGACTCTTCAAAAGAGCCTCAGATACGCTCTGTGGATTCACCCGGCCCTGAAAAGCAAGGAGAAAAGTGATCAGCACTCTTCTTTCCTGCCCCTTTTTATTCCCTGCTCTGGGAGCCAGAACAGGAATGCTTCTTGGGACAGGGTTTTTTGAGATGACCACAGGCACACCAAGCTCTTTCTAATACCTTCTAGACCCTGTGGAAGCATTTCTTATTACCACGTGGCAGCTCCCTTGTCCGTACTCTGTTTTTATACCTACCTGACTGGTATTACTCAGTCCCAGCGGTCTGTTTCACAAGCACAAGAGAGGTGCATAGACGTCTTCTTCTGGGAGGTTGTTCCTGATGCAAACACAAAAGAACACAGATTTACTTCTAGGTTCTGCCTTCAGTTTCTACTTTTTATCCTGCTTCTGTTCTCACAAAATATGTTAATGGCATCCAGATGCTTATTAACACGTTTCATACTAACAACCAGAGACAGGAAATACAGGCCAGATGAGGAAAAGAACAGCTTAAACAATAGTTAAGAGAAATGAGAGGAATTCAGAGTCAGCAGGGCCGAGTAAAATTTACCCTGGAGCCTTCAAGAAACGAATCAAACGGTTGTCAGTGAACGAATTTACAAACTTTGGGGACAGGAGAGGTCCCACAGGACTGGAGAACCTATTATCAATACTAGGGGGACATCCGAATACAGCGTTAACTAACCTTAAAGACCCACGTGATCCTAAAGCAACCGCTACGGGCTTACAAAAACAAGCCGTACCTAACCAACTCCATTTCTCTCTTTGATAAGGCTGGCCTGGCAGCTAGGAAAGGGAAGTCACAGATGTGCTGTATCTTCACTTGAATAACGCTGGCTCATGCAGCCACCAAAGGAAACGGTCTAGACAACGTTACTACAAGGTAAACAGGCGAGTTGTTTACGCTGAAGGTATAACGTTCATCACATCCCTTGGTGTGACCCTGACAGCCACCACCATGGGAATGTTGGCTCCCGAAATCTGGCCGAAGAGGCAGGAGGCTGTATTTCTGTGCACGTACCACGAGGGATGGGAGATGCGGGGAGAAGAGAGTTAATTTCGCACAGGAAATCACCGTCAGTGAGGAAATGACCCCAATTCCCTATGTTATACTCAAGGTCTTGGCATTCACGATCATCTTTTCCTTACATGACATGCGCGCCACCCACCCCCAGTTCAGCTTTTAATGAAAGGAACACTTAAAATACTCTTCCACCAATCTACCCAGCCCGCAGAGACTGTTGCGGACTGCTGCTTATATCTGTCCCTCAGAGGAGCCTTTTCATCCTTTTGAAAGCTGCCCTCTTCTTTCCCAGCTCTGTAGAGAAATCTGGCTAACTAGAAATCTCGAGGCCATTATACTGCAGTTCTCCCATCTTCCTGGCCGCATTCATTATTAATAGCTCATCGTTAAATTTTAATAAATTGAATATCAGAGGTTGAAGGCTTGTTAGGCACCTTTCCTCCCTTTTTTTCCTTCTAGGTCCATTTGTTGGGCGAGTTCATTCAGTGTCGTGCAGGGGAAGCTGTCGATCGATAACAGGCGTACCTTTTGCAGAAAGTTGTAATGTCTTTATTTCCAAACTCTGCAGAAGTGCTTGGAATACAAAAGCTTTTGCTTTGAGTTGTTTTTTTTTTTCTTTAAGAAAAGAGGAAACCAAAACCCCAAAGAGTAGGTAAGTCTTTGGTCTCAACTTGCTCTTCAGTTTACTTTATTAGAGTGGGAGTTGACGAGTTCTAGCTTCGTTCATTAATGAGTTGGTTTCACAGGGAAGATGGGAGCGGCTTGGCTGTGTAAGACTGTTGGTCTGCGTGGGACCGATCCTAATGCAGGATCTGTCCCCCAAAGAGCAGTGAATTGGGGATACTCCAGGAGAAGCGCAGAAGCCCGTGGCAAGGAGGGAACCTCTCCATCATGTTTTTCAGGGTGGAAGTTGCTCCGCCTCCATCCCAGGGGTGCACAACCCCTCTCCTGGGTGCAGCAGTGCCACTGTCAGCAGCACTAATATTTGCTTGCATAGGGTTGTTTTGGTGTGGATAACGCCTCTCACCTTGCGGTTAAAACCTGAAAGAAGGACTCTGTAGAAGATCCGAATTGTTCAGTGTTTGGGGCTCAGGCACCTAAAACTGAAATGCTTCTTGATAGGCAGAAATGTACTGAAATTCTTCTTGATAGGCAGAAATGTACTGAAACAAAGAACCATCAGGATATTTTTCCCCACTGGAGGAGGTGGATGAGAGTCTTTGGAAGGACATACAGCATGCAGGACATGGGCAGGGACCTTCTCACTTCACCCAGCAAGCGGAGGGCCTCGGGGAGGACGTGGCGAAGTTGAAGACAGAGCTCAGGAAACAGAAGCAAGAACCCTGGTAGTCTGGCAAGCACAACCTACGAAGATCAAAAGGACTGCTTCAGAGTAAAGAAGAAAAGGCTGAGAGGAGGCATGCTCACAGCCTTCACGTATGTAAAAGGCTGCTAGAAGGAGGGAGAAAAAACTATTGCCTCCACATTCTCTGGGCTGTGGAGGCAATAACAAGCGGTAATATGTTAAAGCTTTCCTTCTGGGGGGCTTTAAGTTCAAGATGAGGAGCAATTTCTCGCTAGGAGGTTAGTTAAACTGAGGAACAGGCTGCCTGGACAGGTTGTGGAGTCTCCATTAATCTGCAGATTTTGAAAGGGTAAGCGAGATGAATGCTTGCAAGCAGGATTTGGGTTGAGCTAACCCTGCCACAGGGCAGACTAATGCAGGAGAGGACCTTCCATGGATCCGTGGTTACATTATGAACAATACATTTTAAAATCAGCTGGTGCAAAGGAGCTTGCATCTAAAATTCATGAAAAAATTGTTTGATGCGATCTGGGAACCCTTATTCGTTTCTTTTCTTTTTTCCCCTTGAAATAGTAGGGAAATTCCAGAGACTGTAAGTGCTGGTACTCAAAAGAGAGCAATAACTGTAATTTTAGACCAGCTCATGAGACATCCATACTGAGCAAAATAAAGAGAAAGCTGATCAGAGCTCACACGTAAAGGACAATAACATAATGCCAATCAATATTTTTTTTGGAAGAAAAACTCACATCTGGCAAACCTGCTTTCCTCCTTTGAGATAACAAGTTTGGCCGATAAAAGGCAGTCGTAATGGAGTTTTGTAAGACATTTGACTCAGTACGGAGCAACATTATGATTAAAAGATTAGCACTCCCCACTATCAGAAAAGCCCATGTTAAATGCATTAGCTGACAGCTCCCCGGTGAAGGCTCTGCCACGAATGGGACAGAATCACCCAGGAGGTGCCCGGACCTGACATAGCTTCGCATTGCCGCTCAGGATCCGGGAGCAAACATAAGGTGATCGCTGACAGTATGTATACAGGATGTAAGGATCGGCCAGGTGGCAAGATGGGCTGAGGAAAGTCATTTAGAAACTGCTGCTACACAGAACATGCTGGATGCATTGCTATTTTTTTGAGTACTAAGAGCAAAGGTGGGTTAAATACCCCTCCCCGGGGGACTCCCACAGCTGCTTTTCTCTTCCTCTGCTGTGTCCTGGGGAAGCCAACCTCTGACATCCCACCTTTATACTTCTGTAGTGTGAATTAGCCCCTAAATTACAGCCTGAAAGATTGTTTGGGGCCAGCGGAGCCTAAGCCTCTTGCGTGATACTATTCAACATACTTTTCGCTGCAGAAACATAAATACAGCCTGGCTTTATTAACCATTAGCCTATAAAGATAAAAATATAACAAAATGCAGACACACATGGTCTATAAATATATTTATGCTGTTGTGAGGAACACTAAACCCAGGCCTCTGCGGTACGAAAACCACTCCACTGTATAAATACTGTGCATTTGGCAATATTGTTTTAAGGACAGGGGGGCTGGGGTGTTTTTTTCTTTAGGGCTGGCACGGTCTCTAGTCAAGCCCTCCTTTTGTAAAGGCACTTGCCCGGGCTCCGGCGATGGCTTTCCCTGGCAGGCAGTTGCCAGGAGCTGCCAAGGAGCGTGACATGAGCACTGATTCATCGACGCCCAAAGGCGCTTGCACACACCTTCTGCTTCTCCTGCTCCAGAACAGGCAGAGTGAGATTTCCAAGTGATAAAGAGTGACGCTGGCAGAAACACTGAGTAACACTGAAAACACCCGGAGCGATGGTGGAGCCGAGGTCTTCAGCATCGCTTACCCTGCCTCTCAGGAAAGCTGCTCTGAATCCACTTTTAATGCAAATAAGTGAAAAAGCATTAAATCTCCATGCTCCATGCTGTTAGGTGGCATTTAAAAGACCACCTGATTAATTTAGCTCCCTCTTAAAAGCGAAGCAAGCTAATTAAATGAACTGAGGCCCCAGCAGCTTTGCTCTGCAGAGCCTGGGACCGGCTTTGCCCAGCCGGCCGCCGTGAGCCCAGGCTGCGGGGAAGGGGCAGCAGATGGGAGTGGTGCCCGCATCCCTGCGACCCATCTTGGACAACGTTCACCCTCCAGCAATGGTGGAGGGTGGCACCACAGGTTCATCCTGTGGTGGGACCCACGGACACGTCCCCATTACAAGTAACACTCCACGACGGAAGGGCAAGCTGGGCAGGTGAGACCATGACCTCTCAATCCCCTGCAATTTGGAGCCTTTCGTCCCCTTTAAAGTCACAGTTTAGGTGATTGTCCAAGCAAAACGAAAGCGGGCACGCCTGCATCTCAGCCCTATGGAGACTTTTGAAAATGCCAGCCACCGTGCCAACTGGAAACGCAAGCCAGAGAGAAAAAAGAGGCCAATTTAAAAGCCAGGTTGTCTCGGTGTTGCTCAGGGCTAACAGAACAGATGATGGCATCGCTGGAAGCTGCGTTTGCTTTTAATTGTCCTTGTTCCACTGAATAACTAATTCTCTCCTCCTCCCACACAACAGAAAAAAAAAAAAAAGCATGGGTTTTTTTGGAAAGGATGAGTTGACTCAATTCCTTTCCTACAGCGCATGACAGCAAGCTGCAGTTTTTAGCTTTGCATCCAGGCAAGTTTAGAATATCTCTGCGTGCATTTGTTTTGTTTCAAGTCTTCTGGGATCAGCTAAAAATATTATCTTGGAGAGAAGAGGATATGGAAGCACTAAAGGCTTCGTGTTCATTCAGCTCCTAAATTGCAACCAACCAAAGGGAATAGCACAGGTAGATGCCATTTGTGAGGCGGTCGTATTTAAAAGTTATTTTACAGGTATCAGAGTGCTGAGACGTGGGAGGTGCTGGGACTCGGTGAAATCTGAGCGTCATCCAGGGAAAGAAGTGTGTGTCCTCAGCCCAGAGATGAAATGCTCATCCTTCATGTGGCTGTTTTCCAGGAGCCCAGGAAAGCCCTTATCCTTTACCAGCAGCAGGAGAGACTGAAGGGAAACCCTACCTAGGCTGAAGAATAGGTTACCAAAAAACCCCAAAACATATTTTGCGGGGCCTGAGTCCAGCCAACATGGTTGAATGCATTAAAAAATCACATATTTCGATAGAAATGCTTAAAAAAAAAAACCATAACCACAGTGAACATGACTGAAAAACTGTCAGATAAAACAACTGCAGAGGAAAAGTGCATCTGATTTAATTTTTTTTTTTTTTTTTTTAAGCAGAAGCAAATACAAGGACAAAGACGATGAGCTGTGAATAAGACAACAGGATGATCTTGGGAGTTATTAGTAGAGAGTACACATAAGGAAGCTCCCCCCCACCCCCTGAGTGATTTAACTGTGTACTGTACTTTCATCTACTATCTGAAAATATGAATTATCATTTCCTACCTACCCTCTCCCTGCCGCTCATGCTTCGTGCGGCGCGCTCACAGGGAATCGTTAGGAGTCCGTCGTGTGCTGGGCAAGTGCTGTGGAGGGGAAGCCTTTCAATGAGACCTTTCCACTAGGAAGAGGAAAAATAGACGATCCTGGCATGAGTTATAACTCCAAAGGACTGCACCTTCATCGTATTTCTGAAAGGCAGCAGATCTCAGTACAGAGCTGTTATTACGTACATAGACAGGGTAGAGGAAGGAAGTCAGAGCAGATTAATAATTTACTCCTGCCTCAGAGCTGTTTAGTCACACTAAATCAGCAAAAACATTCAAAATAAAGACATCACAATATTGCAGGCGTTGCCAAATGACAAAGGAGTTGCCTCTGCCGGCAGGGAAGTGCTTCTCTAGTTGATCCCTAAGGTCATTCGCGCCCATGCAGAGGATGCGAGATGTCTCAACCCCCTGCGTGGCAGCACTGGGTTTTTTTTGGCAAAAACCAATTTGTGGTCGTTGCGTCCCCCCCTGCCACAAACGCATCCTCGCCAGCGGAACCAGGCAAACGCCACAGGGCAGAAAACAGGGCGATGTTGGTGCTGGTTCCCGTTCCCTCCTGCCAGCCCCGCAAGAGGGGCAGTAGGACAAGGACAGACAGCCGGGTATGCTAGTGGCAAAATCAGGAGTGGCAGATGAAAGGTGAATGGAAGATGGTTCTTCACTGCCTCTTGTAACACAAAGCAAAGTTTTATGTTACTCTTTATTTCTTATTATTTATTTAATATTAAT
>NW_009198442.1:9890-27194 GCF_000690835.1 Fulmarus glacialis | reverse complement strand
GAGGCACGGCCCGGCGTGCTGGGTAGGGGAGGCTGAAGGGGCAAACCGGGAAGTCAGCAGAGATGGGGACTCAGGGAGCCGGGGGGGCCTGGGGCTCTGTCTGACGGGAGTTCGGGAGAGAAACAAGTGCCAAAATAGCAAGTCTGGGCTTTCTCCTCACAGAACGTCCGCGGGTTGGACATCGAATGGTTGGCAACCAGGAAAGGGCGCGATTTCCACACTGCAGGGAAAGGTGTTGCCAGAGTCTTGGAAGGGGACATCGTAACAAATGGTAAATACATGGATACCAAAGACAGCACCCTTAAGCAGGAGTAGTTAGCACCTGCGTCTTGTGTACTACTAAGCACTTGGTGTTATGATGCAAACTGCATTTCCATGCACTTGCGTCTTCTTGGATAAAGAAAAAAAGTGTCTATGTCTTGAAGAGAATTAGGAAAAAAAAAAAAAACTCTTTTGGTATTATTTTGGGGGTCCTGATTAACATAATCTTTCTCCTCACTTAAAATAGCTGTTGGTTTCACTGTGGTTGGGAAATAATTGAAAAAGTTTTTATAAGCTGTTTGAATGGATGTTAGTTACTGTTCAGTGGTTGTTCCACCCTCAAATTTTGTTTGCTTTCGTGGCGATTGCCCTGCAACTTTCGCTTGACAGAGACCAAATGTTAGGGCATAGTAATTGCAACAATTAGTTGTGATTGTAATTGATTAGAGTTGGCACCTGAAAAGTTACCCCTGAAATCTTTCGTCAGTGGCTCCACCTGTTTTCAAAATGAAGTATTGTTTAATCTTAATGGTAGGAATACAGTGTAGCTTAAAAAGGGAAATAGTATCTGTACCATAAAAATCCTCTGTCTCGCCTGAGGTTATGCAAGTCATACTTTGTCACAGTATGACTTGCCTTTCAGAAGGAGAGTTCAGTCTGTTTCTCAGCAATTTCTGCTCATTTCCCAACTCAGCCACCTAGAGGTGTGTAACCTCCTGTTGGTTGCTTGAGTTCTGCAAGAGCTGTGAACTTGAACTTGAACTTGAACCAAGCAAGTTGCTTGAGTTCTGCAAGAGCTGTGAACTCTGGAGCTTGGTTTGGTTGGCACGCAGGAAAGATACTACAGGAGGTGTGAACAGGTATGAAGTACGCGGTGAAGACAGCTGTATGGACTTGCTGCTCCTTTTTCCTTGTATGTAGGATGAGCCCTTAACTCCTCCTCATAAATGGCATACAACACAAATAGCAACCTAAGGATGTCTTTGGTTCATTTTAATATCAAAAGTTCTTCCTACGTATTTATTGCTCTTGTGCATAGTGCCTAGAAAACCCTTTGTGAAAATCTTTAGATGATGTATTGTATAGATATTTAAATGAAGATGAGTGCAAGGATCACGGAGCAGTTACATTTCAGTGTATTTTGTAGTCTTTTGCCTAGGAAGAGTTTGATACATATTTCATATAAATAAGTCCTAGGGTACTGTTTTATTTCTTGTGTGCTTTGATCATCCATTCACTCAGGTGGGGCGGTTGTATTGCTTCACGTTGTACTCGGCCATGCACTTCTTCCTGAAAGTTGGCTGCTAGTTATGGAATGTGATTTTGGCTTAATGAGAGAGGCAGGCATTTACTAGCCACCATTGCCTTTCCAGGAAGACTCTTCTAACAGGGTTGTATCTCCTACAACAAATTGTTTGCTTGTCGTGCTTTTCCTTCAGGATGTAATCTTCACACCAGGTTAGTGGGACACACAGAAAACAGCATTATCGTTTAAGACAAAAATTCATGATGATCACTTAACTGGACATTTCTCCTTTGTAAGAAAGCGCGTGGAGAAGTCATTTTTAACTACTGTCAGTAGCCATGGCTACATGCTATTTAACAATACAGTAAGTAGAACTATGATCTTCTGTGAGACCATGGGGCTTTTTTGTGTCATTCTCACTTCTTTTAATGAGTGCCATTAATCATTAATATTCTTTTATTCTGGTTGTGACCATTCTAGTCTGTTTTAGGCAGCCATGAATGCAAGAACGCAATGAGAATAAATGATATAGCATTGGAAAGAAATACAAACGGAAAGTTTTAATCTATTTTAGAATAATTATCCTGGTCAGCTAATCTACTTTCATGAGTGAATGGAGCTGTTGAAGAAAGAACTCATATACATCCACAGATGTGACAATTGTCCTCTCATTTGAATGGGTATTTTCACATAAACAAACACATGAGTGAAAAATAGGAAAAAATTTAGGGAAAAACCCAACGAGACAGGCGGACACTAAGATTTTTATTTTAGTCTCACTTAAATGGCTTTTAAGCAGTTGTTTTATTTTATCCTGTGAAACTGTATCTGCCTCGATTATGTTCCAGAAACTACCCTCTAGGTGGCAGGAGTTAGTCACTTCATTCATGAACAGTAAAATATCTTATTTTCAGAACCAGTAAAGTGGCCTAGGGCCGTAACACAAGTGAATTAAAAAAAATTAGATTAGAATAGCCAATTTAGAACGTACAGAATTTCCATTAGCAGTACTGGACTACTCGCTGGGGAACTATTGCGGACTATTGTTGTTTCAAAGATACAGGCAGAAAGTAGGGAGAGTCACCCTCATTTTTAAAGGTGTTTTCAGTGACCTTTTTAAGAGAAGCCATGGAAGGACAGTGTGCATGTCTGAACTATCATCATTCCATATTACCTTACAGAGAATCGGAACTGTCATGTTTTTGCTTAATGGCCACTGTCTGTCTAGCTGAGAAAACAGGACAAGACCCTGCGAGGGCCTCCCTACATTGCCTGACAAAGGTACTTGTCTAGTCAAGAGCTTGCATGACAGCACAAATATCGATGACTGCCTTAACCCTAAGCTGTGCTACCTGCAGAGTAAAAGCTGTACACTAGAGAGAACTGGCAGTGAAAGTCACTCTTGTAAACTAGATGATGCAATGACAGCACAGCCATCTTGGTTGGTATTTACACGTTAAAGGCATACCCTGCAGCATGCATTGTTTTTCACTTCTGTTTTACTCTGCTACACCGCCATGCATCTCATAAAGTTAGTTTCACCTATGCAAAGGGCCACAGGATGCTAATAAATCAGAATCCCACCAAAATAAATTGCTGTCCAGGGCGCAGAACAACGAAATTTTGGGCCATCTCCTTCCACCTCGCTCCCTTTTTCATTCACATTTTGGAGTCATGTGGCAGGGCGGAACAGTAGCACTATGGATTACATACTGACTGCTGGTCGGATACACATTTTTAAAGCAGTAAATTCAGAAACATTTTAAACAGGAATAATTCAGTGCAAAAAAGTGTTGGGAGCAGTTGTCTGAGGGAAGGTGGGGGATGCTTTTTCCAGTGACAAAGCTGAGTAGTACCGTTGCAGCACAGTGTACCAGCTCACGTGGACACTAACCGTCTTCAAAATTGCCCTGCTCACTCCTCCGTCTGCTCATCTCATAGAAATTCTTCCTTTCCAGTGAGGGCACATTTCGGGATGGACACTTGTTTATTCCTTAAGCTACTCAAGCAATAACAAAGGATTCATGCCATCTCACTTCTACTATTGAAAATTATTGAGATCAGAAAGGAAAATCAGGAAATTAAGTGTGTGCACAGCCTCTGTCAGAATGGCAATATTCTGGGAGAGATAGGACCTTCATATGCGGTGACACTGGACTGTGCTGGATGACAACGCCACATTTTTACTGCCTTTCGCTATAATACATCAGTCCCTTTAAAGATACGATAAAGCGTGTTAACTATCAAGTTGAAATAAATACTGACCTGAGTTGTTCTAATTTACTTTTAATTTAATACACTCCCATTTCTTTTTCTCTAAATAACATGCTTGTTCTGATCTAATTAAGCCCCTATTACCATAATTATCTTAATTATTGCAATGTCTCCTTGCAGCATTCAATATGTTTGCCTCCCTGGGGGTTGCGTTGTAAAATGGGTGCAGCATATACCTTTCTAACTGACCTCTGGAACGGCATACATCAAATTTAATTTGTTTTTAAGTCCTGGCCTTGCAGCAACTGACCTTAAAAGTCATGTCAATATTTGTTTGATGTAAGATAATTTTGTCTGTAGACATTTATCGTTGCTGATTTAACTATATAAAGAAAAGGGAAACAAAGAAAAGAACTTGAGGCAAAAATCTTTACTGATGTCTACTGAATTGGCATGTTCAAATATAACATTTTAAAATGGGCCTTCTTGAATTAGGTGTTGGAAAGATTTTTTGTGTGTGTGTTTTCTTTTCCTCCTGCTATTATAACTGATGCTTACAATCATTAATCTTAGCCCTAGAAAATTATTCCCCAAGAAATTTCTAAATGGTTATTTTGTCTGGTCAATGTTTATGGAATGTATCAAAAGGGAAAAGAAAAAGAAAAGAGATAAAAAGAGAGAATTTGCTGTTAAGTGATTAGAGTCCTGATTCAGGGAGACCACTCAGTTGTCAACTTCTTTATTAAAATCTATTAGTATTTCCCATGATATTCAAGTTGTATATTTTCACATTTCTTCCATGACTTCAACAAAGAACTGAACAGCATTTTATCGTGGTAGTTTGTTGGGGCTTTTTTGTTTTGTTTTTTTTTAAGATGAAAGACATGCATTAAAGCTAATGCTGGGATTTCTGTAACGCGTTTAATGTGGTATCATATGGTAAGTAGCATATGTTAATTATCATGTTAATTAAGATTGCTGAGGTGAGGGGATAGTGCAAGGCTAATCAGTTACTCATTTTCTAACAAAAGGAGTAAGCAATAATTATTTGTGATGGAAAAATAACTTGTTGGCTGGTAGCAAGTTATTAGTACTGTTTTTCCATGATGAGATTGTAATGTTGTAAATTATCGTTTCTCTTCCCTCTGACCCCGTCAAAAGGCTGGCACAGGTGATAAATTTGTTGCATATGTGACACTGGGAGGCTTTGTGTGTGAAGAAGAAGAGGGAGATACCTGATAGAAATAAACAGGAGCACCTGTGTGACAGAAATGGAAAAAGTAAAAAAAAAAAAAAAAAATCAAGGTCAGACAGTGGATGACTGATGACAAGAATTTATCTTGCAGTGCTGGAGGCTTGTCAGGTGGAAGTGACAGAGGAGAATGAAAAATCTGAATGTTTTAATTGGTCACAGGATATGAGATTAATTCACCTAACTTCAGTTGTGTAATGATGAGCTCGTGGGTCTGAGCTTGTTGTCCGGCCTCTCCCTCTAATAAACAGAGAGAGATGGGCACCTGAAGGAGGTCAACCATCTCTCTCAGGACAGGATGATCACTTTTTTCAGACAGCTGAAGCTAGGTGCCATGAAACCTGCCCAGGGTGCCTGCCAGCTGTCTGTGCCAAAGAAAGTAAGGTTCTAGGGTATACTGAAGGTGGTGTTTCCAACAGGGCTAGGGAAGAGATAGTGGTATCAAAAAGGTCTCACAAGACATTATCTAGAATACTTGGTTCATTTACCTGAGTTCAGCCCTGATCTAAAACAGGGGCTGCACAGCTGCAGCCATACCACATGAGTTAAGAGATGTGTTACACTGGAGGATGCTAAAGCAGAGAGGAAGGAGAAAGAGGGGCTGAAGTTCCTGTATCCCCCTATAAGTATGGACCAGTTAATACCTGTTTATCCTTGTTCAAAGTAAAGAATTCATACAGCCAGGTGGAAGGAAATTTTGCCAAGGTGATCACGAAATTAAGAAGCCCATCACATAGGAGGAGGCTAAAAAGATGTGCTGTACCTGCCAAAATGAAAGGTCAAAATGGGGTAGGGGGGGGGTTCCATCAGTGTGCCAAGAGGGATGAGCAAACAGCCCTTTCTGGCACAAGAGCAAATGGGTATGAAACTTTACAGCCTGGGGCCATATGGTGCGAGAGAGGTAGCGACAGTGGGAGAGTATCAATGTTCAGGGGCTATACTTGTGTGATGTATGAAGAGAGCTGAGGTTGTTTAATCTGGAGAAAGGAAGGCTGAAAAGACCTAATTGCTGTCTTCAAGGACCTAAAGGGAATTTATAGAGAAGACAGAGTCAGACTCTTCTCAAGGATACACAGTGAAAGCATGAGAGGCAACAGTCACAAGCTGCAGCAAGGTAATTATGACTGGTATACAGAAAAAGACTGTCCGGAGTGAGGGTGTTTAAGCAATGGAAAAGCTGTGCTGGGGCCTCATACATTGACGACAAGAAACTCTCTCGTAATTTAGAATGGTTATTATTAAAATAACACAATGAATTAGATTGGAAGGGACCTCTGGAGGTCACCTAGCTGAGTCTCCTCCTGAAAATTTCCACATCAAGTAAGGTTGGTCAGGGCCTTGTCTAGCTGAATCTTAAATGTTGCCAAGGATGGAGATTGCACAACTGCTCCGGGCAACCTTTTCCCAGGCTTGACAACTCTCCCTGCAAAGATCCTGAATAGGAGGATCCTGTTGACTTCAAAGGCGGTTGGATTATGGCCTAGATGGGGCAGAGTATTTGTTTGCCATCTTTTTCTGAAATATCTGTGCTAACAAATTCGGCATTTCAGCTGTTCCATGTTTTTCCTCAGTTATCGAGCTGTGTGACATGTTCCTCTTTTGTGTCACTTCTTATCTAGATAGCAATTTTTCTCCTTTAATTATGGCTTTTCCTTGTTCAGTAGAATTTGGTTGTAGAAATCTTATGCAAATATGAACTGAATGGTTTTCCTATCTAATTAGAGCTCTGTTTAGATGAGACTAATATCAGTGGTACTGAGCGCTGGCTGAATTAAATACGGAATTTATTCAGCTAATGAAAGCTGAAGGACGGATTGTTTGCTTTATGGCATACAACATGGGTGGTTTAGCTCTTGGTTCAGAGGACCGAAAGAGACTTTTTGCATCAACGGTTCACTTCCCTGATATTGCAGAGAGCTCTCTCTTATAATCTCTTTTACAAACTTAACACGCTCCCATCTTATTTGCCCTCAGCGTGTTTTTGAAAAGCATTGTGGATAAAGAACAGAATTACACCCAGCATTATATTATAATAGCATCATGCAGCAATTCATCACATACTGAACTTCATATTGTAGATGATGCAATACCGGTATTATAAATAAGATGTTTAAATGCAGGTAATCGAGTGTCAAATCATATGCTTATGGCACTATGAATAACAAGACTTGGAACCATTTCTAGGCATGTACATCAGTCCTCAGTATTCTGATTGATTTAGAAAACCCATTTGGCTATGTTCCACTGCTGTTAGTTGATATTCTGACAACAGTTTCTATTCATTTTCATTTGTGTTTTATTTGTTAGTTTTCATTTATAGTACAAAGTTGTAATAACAGTTCTATTGCTTCTCAAGTACCTGTACATTTAGAGTTATTGAAGTGTCACTATAAATAGTCATGTGCTCACAAAGTTCGCTAAACTCCTTGTTTATATTTATTGTGGAGTAGTGAATCTGTAGTCCTACTCTGAGCTAGAGCTTATCAACGGGTGATGTATTGTGAAATACATTTTCATTTTATAATAAGTGTTCGAAGCGTGGTGGCGTTAAGTAGCAGAGGAAAAGCCTTTTTGATGGAGTATAAGGGGGAATTGAAGTGTTTGTTTCAATTATTTTATTGTATTTATGTATTATTTAAAACACTAGTGGAAAACTGCAACACTGATGTACCTAAGGTAAAACTCCGAAAGAAGGACAAGAAAAAAAGCAAGCGGTTTCTGAAAACAGCATCAGGAATGGCATCTGGTTTCTTTCTAATTTTTACTAGGTTATAGTTCTTTTTGACGAGATGGAGTTCTCTCTAACTCATCGTAGATGTGCAGTCTCCATATTGAGTGCATGTCTGATAGGTCATTGGAAGTATCATCAAGGTGTTTGAGGAGTTGTTTGTTTGTTTTATTGTATTTCTTGCTGCTGTCATGTCCCTGGACAGTCTGATGCCATCTGCAGCTAGGATGTGTCTATGTATTTAATAGGAAGTTAAATGTTTGTCTACAAGGAATAGGGCCTTGAGGCTATGAATTTGCTATTTGCATGATGATGAGTGAAGTTAGATAGCAGTAACTTTTGGTCACTGCCAGCTTCTCTTGGTCTGACCCACTCTGAGCTTGAAGACCTTCCGGGCATCCTGCAAAAGCTAGTTGTGTAACAGATTTGGGCTGGAAGATGGATGGGATGCCCCTGGCAGCCAGTATGTTTCCAGAGCATTTCCATTTGTATCATTACCCAGCTGTAGTAAAATGTTACTTCCATTTGTTTTTTTCAAGTGGCTGCTTGGTGGAGTTTATTTGCACAGTGATATTTTTGTCACTGGTCAGTTCATTTTAAATCTAATCCGTTTCAGAGAGCTGAGACCCTTTAAATGAGCACACTTTTTTCCAATGTTAAATCCAGCTAAAACAGTCTAGAATGAATTGGAGCACTGGCCTAGAAAGGAAAGGCTTCACAGACCATTACCAGTCCCCTGAGCCATCTCATCCCCTTGATTGTCATGTAATGTTTGTTTAATGTAAAATTTCCATATAAAACAAACCAAAATAAACTCCGAAAAGCAGAACAGCAGCTCTTTGGCATTAAGATATTAGAATGGGAAGGTAGTGAAAATGAGATTTCCTTTCATAAATGCATTAGTGACCTTAGTGAAAATGCCACAGTGGTGAGAAAAGGCTCAACTCGGAGAAGGAGGTGGATGAGCGTGTTTGGCAGTGTGGGCTGGAGTCGCTGGGGAGTTTTGTTTTCAGGTTCAAGGGAGAGGAAGCCCTTGTGGGAGCCTGCGAGGATTTCTAAAATAAGTGCTCTGGGCCAGTCTGTCACTGTGCAAGTTACCAAGTATGTCTGGGTAGGAGTGTGTCACTGTGTGAGTTACTGAGGGTTGCTATGCATAAATAAGCACGTCATTTCGTGAGTCACTGAGGATTTCTATGCATGAGTGACTGTTTCTGTGCTCAAGTATGAATAAATAACATCCAGAGCCTCCAGTCATTCTAAAAAGGTTTAATCAAGGCTATCAAATAACTGGATTGTCAAGAAACATAGCTTGCTGAATTTATTCATGAAGTTTCAGGGACTAAAGTAAATTCAGCATCCCAGCAGTTTCTCCCAGGTCTTTTAAAGTTCCCAGGAAGATCAAAGAAAGAGCCCTAATTAAGATCCTTAAAAATGTACAACCAAAATTTGATCACTTGTGTGAAAGGTGGAAGTGATGTGTTCAGAGTCCTGTGCACATATCCCCCTCTCAAGCTCAACAAGTGCCTCCGCAATGGCTGGTGGATCTGTCTAGCTGCGCACGGTATCAGGCGTTGACTGTAACGTTCATCCGTTGGTGGGTTGGGGATTGGAGGTACTTGGCAATGAGGAGAGTACGTGCGAAATGCGAGTGACAGCCTGCAAGTACTTGCTGAGGGTGCTGGGAGAACGCAAGGGAGAGAATTCCAGAGCTTACTCACTGAGCATATGTTAACATTACGCTTTACCTAGTTGCGTTTTCACGCCAGGCCTACCGAGTCTGGCGCTTTCAGGGAGACACTCGCCCAGTCTGCCCCTGGGTCCCTCTGCCCCCGCTGTCATCCCAGCTTTGCCTTACCTCCGCCTCGCGCCAGGACCCACGCTTGTGTCACAGCCTCCCCCACCTGCAGGTCTGTCATCTCATCTTAATCTCTCGGATGCCATCGCTCCCACCCCCCATGGTGTGGCACAAGTGAAGTTAAATGAGGTGAGTAGGCAGCTCTGTAGATGAATATGAAGACATTCCAGGAATGAATACAATGCAAAGAATTAAGACACCTGAAGGCTATTCACAGAGGTCAAGTTAGGAAGAAATGAATGGCTGAAAGGTTTATACAGTGTCCTTCGAACACAAGTTTTCATGATATCTGCAGAATCAGCAGAGCCGGTTAGGGGCTGTGGCAGGGTGCGAGCCAGAGCACCCGGCAGAGCTGCGGCACTCGCAGGCTGCACGCTGCAGCCAGCCAGGCTGTCTGCCAGCGGGGCCTGCTGGGTCCTCTCTGCCGCAGCCCTTTCCCATCGAGGGCTTTCACAGCGGGATGCTCTGAAGCCACCCTCTGCTCCGAGGGGAACCAGGTTCTTCTGTGGTACGCTTGCAGCAGGCTGAACTCTCAATAAATGGACCTCTGCTATGAACTTACCAGAGCTTTTCTAAAAGGCTGTTTTTTTCACTACGGGTGTCACAAAGTTGGTGAGTCCGAGTTTGACCCTGAGAAGGCAATATGCAGGTTTTGAAGCAGTACTTGTTAGAGAATGGTGTCTTTTTTTTCATTTCATAATTGGGTAGGCACAAGCGTAAGGAGTCTCAGTGAATATCTGTGTCGTGCATCTCTTAAAGAGCACTGGGAGGGTGTTCTGAAAGAAAGCTAAAGAAATTATATGTTCTTTCCTCTCAGTAACCCGATCTGCCATGACATCAGATTTCCTTGGATTCAGCTTCAACAGTTGCTCTTCAGCCTGGTGCTGACCTCATCCAAATGTTTGGATAGCTGGCAGATGGCATTGTTTGCATCGGAGGTGAAGCTGATGCAAAGTTTGGAGTGATTTTCTTATCGCTGATACTTTTTCTATGTAGCGATGTACATTAGAGGCTTACAGAGAACTCCGTGTGAAACAGCCCATCTAAGAACAAAGCTGGAACTGAAGTGTTAAAATAAAAGCAGTTATTGAAAGCAAGTCAAATATTATCTGCAGAGAGTTTGCTGCCCTATCTCTGTTGTGCAGCTACATCTCTTGTGGAGCAGTTGCAGCTAATAAATAGGGTGCAGGAATAGTACAGAATCCTTGGAAAAGAAGGACGCAGAGAAAATGCAGATAAACATGAATTACAATTATCCAGCTTGGAAATGGGTTGCCACGCAATTCTTATTGCCTTTCCTGTGGGGAATTTTACAGAAACAGACCTTCGCTTTCATCGTCTGATAGAAGATGGCACCTCCCATAGCCTAATACGCATTAGGAGCCCTCAAAAGCTTTTGTTCGTTATTGACTGAAAGAGAACATCCTTGCTGCCTACCGAATCACTCACTGACAGGGCCGCGAGGTTTTCCCTAGCTGAGGCTTGTTGGCAGTTGACTGATGAGCAAAACCTCTTGGCCAGCCCTGGGTAATCCCAGGGGTGCCCCTGCTGTGACTGGCAGCTGGGGGGTTCTGCTCATACAGGGCAGGCGATAGAGGTCTCCTGGCTGGGCAGCAGCTGGAGCTTGTGGTGACTGTGCCACCTCTGTTGGGTCTCATCCTGGTTTCTGTCCTGAGCTCGTGGGACTTGGCTGTTATCTCAGTTTCTGTTTCTGGCCGTGGGTCCTTGGCGATATAACCTTGCTCCGGCCCTTGGCCCTAACAAGTGGGCCCACACGGTTATAGGGTTGTAGTGGTAAATCCCTGGTTGCTTGTTGGTCTGCACGCCTAATCCTTTTTCTGCATTTTCAGCTCCTAGCTGTGTTTGCCTTTCCTGTTGCAGCTTTTCATGCCTTTCGTGCTGATTTCAGAGCTGGTTCCTACAAGCTGAAGGGAAAGTAAAATTGCAGTTGTTCTTACACAAGAAATTCAAATTGCTAAATATCTCGTATTAATATTTATTTGCTTTGAAATAGTAACTCATTCAACAAAACTGAGCAAAGTAAAACTGGGAGAGAGAGAGAGAGAGAAAGAAGTCCCCAGAATATGCTAGGTGTTTGAGTGCTTCCATAAGCTGTGTGAGAGAAGAGGGCAAGATATGCAGTCCCCTGTCATCTCGAGCTGCGGAATGTGCAAAGACCTCAGCTGTGGAAAGTCATCACACAGAAAGGAAGAAAGCAGGAGACTTCTTTTCCCTTTGTTTTGAAACACATTGGATTAAATCTTTGGCACTAACAGATGGGACTTCCAATCCCCCCCTTTGCAATGGCTTCATGAAGTCATATTTCTGAGTAAAGTGTCGCTGATGTAGCAGGCGCATCACTCAAAGCAGAGGCAACAGCCTAAAACCACGGTAGGTGGTAGCAAGCTAGCGTACAGCATGGCCACATGTAGCATGTCTGCACTGGCCAAGTCCTGTAACAGAGGCATAATGTAAGGCAGGAGAAGAAACACAATTTCTTAAAGTGGCACTAGCTAAACCAGGGTATGGTGTAGTCACTATAGCACTCTTTTCCCTTGTCACTTGGGATTCTTTGCCACCTTCCCTGGTGTAGTTATGCCTGGAAAACATGATAATGCAGGGAAAGCTTGTGTGGCTTTAAGAGATAAACCCAGCTACGCTTTTTGGCTCCTTATCTAGCCATTTGCAGATAATCAGCAGACAGAACAGATAAGCTGAGAGAAGATGCGACAAAGGATTACTAGATACAGCTACAAGAAAGGCAGTTACTTTGGGCAGGAGATGTTTGGGGTCAAATGCTGGATTGAAGCCATGAGCAGAGAAATTTGGGGGGAGGGGTTTCCCTTGAACACCGAAGGAATCACGGTTTTGTACAGGATTTGTGAATAAAAAGGAATGAAAACTCTGTCATCAATTTTTCCTCATTTCATGAAATGTGCCCGGGATATTGAACTTTGAACAACCTAAAAGGGCCTGAATTCACTACTGATTGCAGAGCTGTGCTGGATTCATCTGTCTGGCTATAAAATAACTGATTTAGCAGAGTAATGAAAGCTGGCATTCTTTTGTAACGCTTGGGCATTAATTAACAGAGTATCTGTGCATATGCATAATATGATTTAGCAGACAATGTTCATTGGATGGAAGATGGAAGATACGAAATCTTATGTTAAAGCTAATATTTGGTATAAGAATTAAGAGAACTTTGCCTGCGTAAAGTCTGTTGCAATTTTCATGGGAAATACAATAGAGATGTAAAACAATTGGAGCTGGTTTTGTTACACTATAGGAAATAGCCATAATAAGTTAGAAAATTTGAGATGGTATATTTTTTATCACATTCCTCTTGATGTAACATAAAAATGTATTTTTTCAGGTTTAGTAATCTAGTTAGAGTATTCAGAGTTCTTGAATGTTAGACTATGATTCATACAGTGTAAAAAAATAACCAAATCTCTACATGAGGACAAAGTCATCTATTTGATAGAGCTAGTCAGTATATTACAGCTTTCAAATGTGAGCCACAATACTGTGCTTTTCTTATACATTAGTTGTATACAATTATTCAGAATATGTAACGCATTTTGTCTGTACTGCAAGTCGAACGTACATTTATTTCCCCAACATAATTCTTTTTCGGTTTGAATCTCTGTTTCTCTAATGTTAGTTAACAGCAATGCTGTTAGAAAAAGTGAGATAAGGACCGTCATGGATAAAATATGAAATAAATATTAATTGTGGAATTCTTTATTTAAAAATAATTTTAAAGTACAATGACAAATATACTCTATAGCTAGAAAATTTGCATGTTGTAATACATCCATGAAATTAATGAAGTGGTTTTCTTTCCTTTTGCAGTATCTGTCCTGCAAGCTTTTAGTATTTCAATAAATCGTAGCTGCTCGTGAGAGTGGCCTGGCACTGGTGCTAATTGAGTGCTACTGGATTATTAGCTTTGATCTCTGATGAGGTTTCCATGGTGATATCACCAGATGAGACTACGGCCACTACAACAATTTCTTTGTGCTGATGTGATTCTGAACTGCATACCTAGCTGAGGATGAAATCCCAGCTCTGCTGAAAATCAATGGGAGTTTGCTGTTGATTTCAGTGAATTTGATACTGTCTTTATCATGTCTGGATTTGGAAACATGCTCTGGAGTTATATAAGTCCCAAATGAAAGAAGTCTGTAGTCAAGATAATACTTTTGTTTTAAATTATTCACTGTGCTGCTTGAAACCAGGTGGAATTTGCTGACATTCAAACCCATTCCCAGACTGGCCATGTCTCCACATTAAATAAGTTATGCAAGCCATTTTCCTCATAACTTAAAGCCTTAATCTGTGCTTATTTGATTTCATTGCATAGAAGCCCTTAGGATGAAGTGGGACGATATTGCATAAAGGATCATAAAAATACAGATGGTGCCCCTTCAAAGAGCTTACAGCTGGATACAGATGAGCTTATGAGAAAGACTGGGAAAGAATGAGGTAAGGAGAATTGGCAGTGATCAAAGCAAATTGGTTGCCTGACTACATTGGGTTTGATATTTTGCCATTTGAATAATCGACACTGGTTTTCAGGAGGCTTTTGAAGGAAGACAAAGTGATTTGCTCTTCTGTGTGAGGCATGTGGAAGAAAGCGTGGCAGAGGTTTTTGGAAATTGAGTGGGCAGCAGAGATTGGCATCATGGGCAGAGGGATGGCAAGGTGGGTGAGGATGCTGCAGTGGCAAACCCAAGAGAGATTGCGATGCCCCTCAAGGTGAAGTTGGTAGGAAAAATTTGGTATGACCAGGAAGGAAGAGCTAGTGGAGGAATATAAAGAAAAGGGGGAAAAGGGCCAAGATAAGATGATGATCTTATTTTAACAGTACTCTGAATTGGCCTAAATCTGGCAAGATTGCATTTGCCAGGACAAGACAAAAGGAAGCTCCTGTAAATACATGAGATGGGTGAAGCTCCTGTTAGGACATGAGATGGGTTACTAGATAACAGGTTTTAGGTGCAAGTGTGGTTAAGAAAGTCTATAATTTTCAAGAGATTATGTGAAAAGAAATTGGCAAGCTTCTAAAGTAAGAGAATCTCGGGAGGGCTCTGAGTATAAAAGTTTTCCAAATTTTCTACCTCCTTATGCTAGCGAGACAGCCTTGTATCAGATAACAAAGTAGAGAGAGAAGCATTTCTGTAATATTTCAACTATTTTTTAAAGTGTAGAATGGGACAGGGACAGGGTTGATTGTAGAAGTTCAAAAGATCTCTTGAGGAAGGACGTGAACTGTGATTTTACCATCCATTCTTTTGGACTGATAAGTAGCTGTTTCTCCTAGCAAGAAAAATATCCCAAATAATATCCCCTTCCTTTATCCTTGTGTTAAAGGTGGACTATGAGTGTGTGGAAAGGTTCAGGAAAGAAATTTAAGGAAAGTGAGAAAAGATGTATTAAAGATAAAGGTACACATTTTAAGAAATAGCTTTGAATTTATTGCAGAAACTTTTTTTTTTTAAATGAAGAAGACAAAACAATCTCAGTTGTGCCAGTTTTATGCTTAGTTCTTTAACTCGTGTAAATATTGAGTAAATCCAATACACTTGAGAAGACACCAGTGTTTTTCTTACCAGACTGCAGAGAAACTGTTCTCATGGAGCAATGATGACCTCTTGTGGTCATCTGTTAAAGCTTCAGGTTTGTCCCGTGTGTAAAGGGGTTCGAATTTTTATTAACTTCGGGAGAGTGACAACATTGGCTGCAACGCAAGCTATTCCTATAGAAGTCCTTTATTTAAGTGGGGAGCACGAGTATGGTTTTGCCTCTTTGCTAGAATTTCACTCATGTTGAGGTTAATGTTCTAAGCTGAAATGGGATTTTTTTTTTAAAATGCATAAAAGTGAAACAAAAAAAGCAAATAAACTTTGTGCGATTAAAACCTTCTAGATAAATGTTCATATCGGTCTAAATGTGTGCAACCCAAAAGTTGTGGCACTGTGCTAGTATACAGGAAGTACCATATTTTCACTGTTCATGCTGGCTGAAGTACAAAGACTAAACATTCCACATCAGCTGGTGAAAAATGTATTCCTAAAATTACTTCCTTATAAATTATCTAACTTACATTCATATTGGCTAGTGTTTTTAATGATACTTCATGCTTAGAATGTACCCTTAGAGTTTCAAAATTACCTTTAATCATGTAAAAAGCTTGTGTTATTTAAGTTGAAATTGTTTATGTGCAACCATGATCTGACAGTTAAAAATCTTTTGACTGACTTGAAATGTGGTTTAAACCATCAGTGGGTTGGAGGAAGGAAACTCTCTCTCTTTTGTATAGCACCAAAATCATTGCTAGACTTCCCTTCTGCCTCTGCTAGGTCGTGCAGTATGCTGTGAAATGTGATGTGTAAGTAGCCTTCAGTGGCTGTGTACAGATCTGAGGTATGTCATTCTTCTTTTATGTCTTGCCAACGTTAATGTAAAATCTGTAGCTTGAAGATTGGGAAGTAAATATAAAAAATTTCTAATCTCAATATATCAGTGAAGGAGCACATCTAAACTTCTCAGTAACCTTGGGAAGAAAGGCTTGATTAGAAACACACAGACAGACTTTGTTACCATGGGTCTTGGAAAACTCAGAGACTGGACTGTGAGGTATTTCAGGGTGCATCTTTCTGGTGGTTGATGCTAGCACAAAGCAAAGATCTTGTGCTTCAAGATTTAAGACAGTCATTTCTGGAAGGCAGTATAATATGAGCTGGAGGCAATGATGAGAGGACAGATCACCTCATATCAGATTGTCATAGGGCTTTTTGTACCTTCTAGCGTGTTTCCTTGTTTTGACCATTCAGAGGTGGGATGCTGATTCACATAGATTTTATGTCTGCTAAAATACATCCATTTCCAAGGTCCTATGAATAAATCACTAGGTTGAGTATCAGAAAAAATAGACCACCAGAAGAAAGCAGTTTTCTTTCTGCACAAATCACTCTGATACGCATGAAGGCAACACAAATATTTCCTAAATAGTGTGGAAATGTTGCCACTACCTGTGGATTGCAGCACACCAAGTATGTGATATATTTATTTTCCACCTACCCTGGTTGCTTTATCTCCACGGTTAGTGGGCACAATATTCTAGCAGTGTTACCTGGCCTGTTGTCCAGGACTAATCAGTGTCCACAGGACATCAGAAGGTCTGCAAGAAAACCACATGTAGAAACCACCACACGTGCGCATTACTACACAGTCAGTCAGGCATGAAGCAGTGCCTACATGCAAGCATTGTCATGGTCTGCTCCTAACTCGTGGCAGTGACGGACACCTGCCCATTGTCCCTACTCTCAGGTGGCCAGGCATGGGACACAAATGATGGATTTTCTTCTTTTGGTTTGGTTTTCTTTTTTCTGGGAGTCAGTAGCCCTCCAGTTCTGAAAGGCAGAGAAATATTGCACTGTGGCTACTGCTTAGAAGCTCCCATCTTGATTTAAAATATAGTGAGGGAAGATTGGTCAAATCTCTGGGGTCAGGTAAAGCACTAAAAACACAAGAGCAGCCTGAAGTAACTTATATGAGCAGTCAGTTCCTCAGAGGGCTGACCCACAGCCACAGATTAACTTGAGGATGTCTATCAAGTGCTTCCTTGTACTGAGGGATTGGCTAGCTACCGGGTACCAAATAGTTGCCCTAAAAGTTTTAAATATATTTACAGAGGAAATGGAGCATTTTCATTTTGCTGCACTTTTCCTTCTGCTTGA
>NW_009198442.1:0-9864 GCF_000690835.1 Fulmarus glacialis | reverse complement strand
GAGAGGACACTCATCCAGAAGACCTTTCAGCAACATGAAAGGTGCCGAGTGAACCCCCTGATCCTAAAAGGTAATAATAATAAATAATATTTTTTTAAAAAGCAGAACATTGGCAGAAAACTCCCAAGTAGAGCTATCTGTGTAAAAATTGCACACACACATATGGCCAATTATATGATCTTCCACCATTCTTAAGAGTGTAAAGTAATGTTTCTCAGTGACAGCTTTCCTTCCCTTCCCTTTGCCCCTGCAGCGCAGAGCCCTAACTTGCCCCCACATGGTGAGAAGAGGAGGCTGTGAGGCTTCTCCTGCCTCAAGTCTCTGTTTGCTTTCTCCGACAGCTTTGGAGTTCCTAACAGACTAAAGGGTTGAGGGCTTCCTGATAAATCATTTCAGCCTCTTGTCTTTCAAAAACTTTCCTAAAGGCTTATTTTCTAAAAGCTGGACTATGGAAGGCTTGAAATTTGATAAATATAATAAAATATTTCTCTTAGATCTCTCCAGGCTATTTGGAAGCAAGCAGGCATTTGGGGAGAAAACTTCTTGTTAGCTTATATGTGACAGGACAGGTAGTTGCATTCAATTACTAAACCAAGCACTCCGTTTAGGACCGAAGTATTCAAGGTAAAGAAACCAGAACAAGGCCATGCTATGCCTAGAGAAAAGAACCTTAGTTCTTCTCTAAGTGCATGTTTTACATTTATATATACTTTTTGTCATCCACAACATGAGCGGAGCAGCCTTACCAGCTATTGAAACGTTTTGCTAGTTTTTATTGACCGTTTGGATAGTAAGAGAAAATGATTTATAGTGGAAGTAACTTTTGCCTATGTTCATGGGTAATCTAGGAGTCAACTGATGAATTTCTACAAACTTACTTTGCAGATCAAAAATTAGTTTGTAAAGTTTGAGAACAATAATGGAATATATTGAAATGCTAACAAGTTGAAAAATTACTTTTTTTTTTTTATGTCTCATAAAACATAGTTCTAGGAATGATATCTGATATTTAAAACAATATTAACAATTTAAATGTTAGTAACATCATTAGCGTTGTAGGAAATCGGAATAGGTGATCATAATGGACCCTCTTACAGGAATCCTAATTAGACTTTGCAATCTGTAACAAAAACAAACCAACCCACACTGACTCCAGAAAAGCCTTGTCTTCTCCCAAGACGATGTTACAATGAACCATTACGTTGACTTGTATGACAACAAAACTTTTAGTCTCTTCACAAAAAGAAGCTTTTAGACAAGATATTGATGAAGGCATATGCCAAATAAAGGTGCAATGTAATAAAGGGATTTGAGCAATTTGAGTTTAACTCTGTCAGACAAACAGCAGTGTTATTGCAAACTGCTGTGCTCAATTCTATATTAAAAAAAAAAAGAGCCCACATCAGAGATTAGAACTAGAACTTGATGAGCTTCCTTGAACAACTTTTTTGCTAAAAGTACTTATAAATCATTCATCAGTTCTTACCCTGCATGGACCATTTCTCTGTCACTCTAGCATGGACCATTTCTCTGTCATTCTAATTGTAGTGGTAAACAGTTTATAAATGTATGAGATAAGAGGACACAATACAAAGGATAAGGCTATTATGTAAACTCTAAATGCAGTGTCTGAAGTATTTGAGTGATGAATTCAGAACACTCACTTTTAAAGACTAGCCTTATAGGAGGACAGATATCTAAAGCACAAAGTGGATGAGAAGTGGTAATAGCCCCAAATTGATAAAACCCATCTGAGCTCTGTCAAATTTTTAAGTAACAACTATGTGTACTTTTTCCTTTAACTCTTGTGTTCAAAGTCTTCATAGGCTGTAGTCTGAGTCGCAGTCCAGGTAACAAATATCCTTCCACTTAATTTAAAGAAACATCCAATGAAGGAAATAAGAAAATGAGACAGCAAAATCCTGGGCTTTCATCTTTTTCATGTGCTTGGCATCCCTAGGATTCAGTGCAATCTTCATTCAACCCAGTGGTAAAAATACCATTTGAAGAGGAATTTTAACATCTACATATGAAAGTGCTTCCTTTGAGCAGTAGCACTGCTTCTAAGAACCTGTTCAGTCACAGATTTGAGCAGCAAACAAACTTTAATAGCATATGCAGGAACATAATAAAATATGCTTAATGCGACACAGCTGCACAACATTTTGGCCATAATCTGTAAAAATGGAAGTCTGGACGTACTGAGCTTGTAAAACTGTCTGTGACAGCACCATCTGGTGTCTTCCAATAATACTATTATTGCTATTTTTAGGGGAGGGAAAGGAAAAAATATCCTGTCAACTTTTAAAGCTAAGTTTGGATATAGACAAAGGGGATTTCCTGGATCATCTAGTTCAAACCTTGCTGTTGCATGCAATCATTTAATAATTCCTTCACATCAGTTTATCACGTCTTCTTTAATTCCAGTTAGGTAATTAGAAAATTTCACAGTTCTGTTAATTAAAAACTTTCCTTCATTTTTTGTGTATTCATTTTTATATGATCAACTTTCAGTCTTTTTCTTCAAATCCTAAATTGCTATTTTCCTTCCACTGCATTTAGCCTTCCTAATATACCAACAGAGAGCAATCATATCCCCTTCGGCCTTCCCCTTGTTGCCAAGCTTTTAACTTTTTCATAAATAATTCTTCATTCCCTCACTCTCCTAGCTGCCCTTTTCTGCATCTTCTACAAGTGCCGTTCCTCTTACACACAACTCCAGGTGGGCTTTCTTGAGGCCTCATGTGAGAAGATTTGTATGCCCCCTATGGCTGCTGATCGTGTCTGCTCGTGCCTTTTAAGGCCACACTTGAAGGAGGAGAGGGCGGTTAATGGGATCCTTGTGACATCGACATCCTCATGAACCAGTTTCCCAACCGATGAACTTCCAGTTAAGAGCAGAAATATGTATTTTTAGTCTGTAAATTCATGACCTGGCATTAGGTATTATTGAATTCCATCATATCTCTCTCAGTCAGATCAATAAGGTTCTCCTGTACTCCATACATGCCTTTCTCTCTGTTGCCAATGGCACCTTATTTTATGTCATCAATGAATTTCCCATTTTGTTTGTATGCACCATGGTCATTAATGATTATATTAAATATGATCAATCCCAGGAATCACTCTTGAAAAACCTCCATTAGTAACCTCATAATGTGTTTTCAGCAGACGTGTTACTATCTTCCATTTGGCCAAGTGTCTGTATTTGCAGCCTGTGTGGCACTGTATAAATCCTCTATTGAAGTTCATCACCAAGGCGTACTAGTGTAGGAAAATGCCCAATTAATTCAGGTATATGTTTCCTGTCTCTCAAGCAAGACCAGGAATCTCTGCATGTGTCTGAATTGGGCCATATAAACATTCCCACCACTATCCCGGCTATGTCTATTTTTCATTATTACATTTGGAGGCTTGTTGGTGGAAGTCTTGACAAACATTAGCATCGCAGTATCACTGGGTACACTCTCAACTTTTGATCTGAGTGTGGTAGCTTTACGGAACTGTAACACTGTAAAGGAAATGTCACTTGTAAGCACAGTCTCTGAATCATAGGTAGGATATGCACATGTAGCTTGTCCCCTCTCATATACCTACTATGCTGGCAATTAATAGCTTCATTTTGGCAATGGTGAAAGAATTTTAGGGGTGTCCTTTCAAAAGTTGAGCCTCCCACTAGAAAATCTTTCAGTGTGACTATGCCACTCAGAACTTGGGGTGTAGCCTTGGTGAGGTGAACATTGTATTTTGTAGCTCTGCACCCTCTTCGCTGGCGATTGCTTAAGGAGCAAGATGCAGGATGTCTGTGGAGCGAGTAACATTGTCCATGTGAATACCACCTCATCTGCAGCATATTTACTGGTATGTTTCAACCAAAATAGTGTGAAGCAGGATTCTGCCACTAATTTGAAAACCACAGTAATATTTAATATATGCTGTCCACGATAGTGTGTTTTTCTGCACAGAGACTGAACTCTATATTTCTTTTAGGCATTAGAGAATGGCATGTAGCTGGCAACCTCTACTTCCAAGATTTATCATTACACCACAGAAGTTATGAGCCACGTAACTAGCTCTTAGCATGACACTCTTCGTTCCAGATCACATGAACTTCCAGCATGAGGCACAGATGATCTCTAATCACACATTTCTATGCAGCTTCTGCAGTGAGTTCCACTCTTTACACAGTCTTGTCTAATACATTTCCAGTTTGTCTGTTTTTTTGGAAAGAATCTCTGTTATAAGGTACAGCTTCTTTTAGGTTCTTCACAATATTTCCCCTGGAAGATGATTAAAACACTAGGAACTGGCACCATTTTGGAGCTTGAATTCTTGTGTGTTAAGAAATTCTGCCTCAGCAGGACTGCGTTTCACTCTGTGTGTGTCTGTCAGCAGCAGAACAGCTAGCACAGACGGAGAGATACAAATTTGAGCCTTATCCCACACTTAAGCTAAGGGCTGTCTCCAGTCAGTCTGGCTGACCGTTCAAGAAAGAAGATGGAGGTACCTGGATCTGATGCTAGTCACAGTAGTTCCCTCCCTTCCCCCAACGCTGTAGGCTATGGAAGATGGTAAGCTTAATAACAGTAGCTTATTAGGTCCTGGTAGACCTTTGATATATTTGGTTACACATACTCTGCCTTAGAAGGAGACAGGTAGGAAAGGAGCAGTAAGTAAGGTGAGCACCTGTAATCAAGTGACTGGAGAAGCCGCCCAGTTGGGGTGGCAGGGAATGCTGGCGCAGTGCTGGCACCTGGGCTACCCTGCAGAGCTGGGGCTGGGTTTTGGCACTTCACTTTTTCTCTGAGTAAGACGTTTAAATACCTCCCTTTATAGGAGAGCAAGGAAAATAATCTAGTAACAGGAGAAAGCTAACTTTTTGATATTTTTATGTTGCAAAGGAAAAGCCAATATTTTGACTGAGGGCTTAGTAAGCCTCTATGTGCGAGTAATGAGAAATGTGGAAAATGCTGAAAGTTTAAGGGAGCTGAGTGAGCTATTACAGAAGAGAAAGAAATTGCAGAAAGGAGATGTGTTTCTTTCAAATGTTCTTTATTTTTAAGAAGCTATAATAGAAGAAGGAACAGGCAGAAAGATGTTCATCAGCAGCAATCTCCCGGGTTCTTGTAGTTTACAAAAACATCTCTATAACAAAAGCAGACGCTAAACAAACATGATAAGACATGCCAATTTTTGCCTCTGGAACACAGGGAGCACCATCTCACTATGAAAACTTAATAAGGATCAAACAAGATAAAGCTCCTTTCAACTCTTTTCATAATTTTTAAATGAAAATGTCACTTTCCCTATAAATTGTATTGAACCTTTCCTATAGCTCCCGTGAGGAGTTTATATTGGCTGGAACAGTTTTTTTCTGGAACTTTACTCTGAAGATTTCTTTAGAGCATCAGAGCATTATCAAGAATATTAAACTGACCTAAGTAAATGAAACTAGAACTACGGTAGCAACTATAGTAATTC
Organism: Fulmarus glacialis; assembly: GCF_000690835.1. Taxonomy (NCBI): domain Eukaryota; kingdom Metazoa; phylum Chordata; class Aves; order Procellariiformes; family Procellariidae; genus Fulmarus; species Fulmarus glacialis. The sequence goes on along the minus strand of NW_009198442.1, from coordinate 4,383 downwards.
AAACAATGTTACAGAAGAATGAAGCAGTATTCCAATCTTAGGCAGGATTCTGTAATAAAGTAAGTGACAGGCAATATAGCTATTAGCATATGAATAGGAAGATGGATGGAGTATTAACAATGTCAGGTCAAGAAAAGATGTGTTGCTCAATTAACTCTCTAAATGAACAAACTTGCTGGTTTTTTTTAACTCAAAGCACAGTATTGGCAGCAAATGAGTGAGGCGATGGTATTGCTTTATCCTTTGTGTGGTCTCCCGGTGTTAACATCTCTTCTGTTCTTCTCCACCTGTAAACAAGAATCAGTTTCAGTCTCATAGCTAGGGAAGGCAAAAGAACTCATTTTCCTCAGCACCTGCAGAGAGACCGTATTTCTGTCAACTTTCCTGCTGTCCATCAGCATCAAGAAACCTTCAGGCTGCCTTGAAGTTAGCTCTAACCCCAAGTCTGTCCCAGCCCGCACCTGCTGGTGGGGACTCATCATATTCAAAGCAGAGGGAACTGAGCTGCGGACCAAAACCTCCTGAGAATAGAGAGAGAGGTGGGATTTCTCACCTACCCTGTGGTGTGTATTTTCCATAGGTTTGCTTTTGCCTGTGCCCAGCTCAACACAGGATCACTGACCTTTGGGTGTATCTAGGTCCTATGTACAGTAAGGCATCAAGTTTGCATGCTCTGAATTGCTCACTGGAGGATCTTTCCATTAATGGTAAAGGGAGCCAACGCACCGAATTTAGTTTTTTTTCAATACCCTGCAATGCCATCTTCAGTATTCTTCTGGATTAAGAGTCCTAACTTCCAGGTAAATCCCTACTTCAGCAGAATTTAGGCAGCCTAGTTAAAAGCCTAGCTTTTAAACCTTTTGCCATTTTACCTCTTGGCAATGATTGTCCCAACAGGCTGAGATAGAGGTCTACAAAACACCATGGGATTCCATAACAGAACGGCTTAGCAACCTGGAGGAGATTCCTCATCTTTAACTGAAGCAATTTCTAGCGATTGCCTTTGAGATCGTTTGAAATTTTGGGTATAGACACACAATCCAGCACAATCTAAGCATAACAAGTTACCTTATAAACCAAAAAGGGTATAAACTGATCTTACCTTATGAAAGGGCAATCTAGCGAAGTATTGTGGCACATACTAGAGGTAGTCATGTAGTGAATTTCAATGTGTCATTTGCTCATTATCAGCTGTTACCTAAACCCAGCTTCTGAGTTTCTGTATATCAAGAATCTGGAGCTGGAGTTCCCCATATGCCACTTCTCTTTGACTTATTGACCACATTTCACACATTCAAGTTTGAATATGATGGTCTTGTAACTTTTTACAAGGTATAGTTCAGCTGGAATTATTCTCACTTCAGAAGCGTGGAAAACGGGGAGGAGAATTTGTAATATATTATTAAAGTCATAAATAACATCTAAAATTCAGAGATATACGCCCCCCACCCCAATGCTACAGACACTGTAAAATGATTTTCAGTAGTATATAAAAGTACAGATTGTGCTTTTCACTGTAAACCAGGCAAGGTGATTTGTGATCATGCTGGATGAGTGCCTTGTATGCTTCTGTGGAGGCTGGAGTGGGACAAAAGTCACAGGGTTTGTTTTTTTTGAAGGAGAGAGCATAGGCTAGGGTAAGGTAGTGGCAAATGTCTTGCTGGCCTGAGAGGAAACATGTTTACAGCTGCTTGGATGTTCATTGAAAGCACGGTGTTCTTGTGCCAGGACCAGAACAGAGCTCTGGGGAGCCAGGCAAAGGGAGAACCTCAGATGTTCCTGTGAACAAAAACAAATAATATGGGAAGAACCACCATCAACTATTATACCAAACTGGGTGATTCTAAGTCAAAGCATTGACCTAGTTAACTGTAGTTCAGCTTTGAGCAACAAAAGTGATCAAATATTCTGTTGTTTTTATTCAGGATTACTTTAAAGGTGAGAAGCGACCACTAGATTATAAATTAATTGTGAAAAATTTCATATCTTGCGCTTAAATAAAGCATGCTTTCCAGCGGGTTTTTTTTGTTTGTTTGTTTGTTTAATTTGAATATAAGAGTAGATTGTCTTTCACTTCCCAGGACAGTCTCACTTCTGAATTTTCTCCAATGCACAATCACTGTTTAATCAGCTACTTTTGCTCTAAGTTGCATTGTCTACTTTAAATTTTGGTTCTTGTTATGCCTTTATCCACTAGCTTAAACAGCCTATTAGTACTTGCTGTTATATCCCTGTGATGGTACTCACACAATGTAATTATATCGCCTCTTTTCTTGAAAAGCTGAATAGACTGGGCACCTGAAATCTCTCCCCAGAGAGGAATTACTTCAAATTATTTTTAGGGTTCCTTTCTTAGCCTTCTCTAGTATTTCAATATCCTTTTTAAAATGCAGATACCAAAACTGGACAGCTTCCAGTATCTGTCTTACTGATGCTTCATGCAGAGAGAAGATCGCTTCCCTGCTCCTACTTGTTACTCCTCTGAAACATCTGAGGATAGCTGCATCTGCTTTAGTCCCCTTTTCCTAGGAGTATAGCACAATTCCTTCCTACTCTGACCTCAAATCCTTCCCTGTGTGCAGAGTAAACCACACACTCCCCAGTTCTGCTCCAGAGCAGCTGGCAGTTTCGGTCACCTGGACTCATATTTTTGCATTGAGCTCTATTAAAACACCTTCTGTTTCAACTAAGTTCATCTTATCCGGTCCTTAATAGGTTACACGTGTAATGAGAATGTCATGTATCATTGAATAACACACTTTTCAAAAGCCTGTTATGGCCACGGCTGTGTAACTTTACTAACCACACTGATAATTTCCTCCCAAAAACATGAATCATGTTTGCTTGGCAAGCCACTTCCCATAAAAACAAACTTTATCCATACATTGGATTTTTTTCTCTCTTGTTTTTCTAGGGGTTGGTTAACGTTAGGCTAACCGACCTTTAACTACCTGGTCACCATAATTCGTTTTTCTGGATCTTATCAGGAAACTGAACACTCAATCTTTCAAGATTTTCCTGTTATGCCAAGATTTGCTTGAAGTAGTGTCAGAGAGCTGGTTATTCTCTCCGCCTTCCCGCCCACTCTTTTGGGATTCATGTGTGCCATTTTTCCGGGTCTGCTGGTTTTCATATGTTCTTAGGACATGCTTCTTAATCGCTCTTTTATGAGTCAATAATCTGGCAAACACGTCCTCCCTTTCTTTCCAAATATAAACCTGAAATATTTATTGATCATTTATACCTTTTTTGCCTTCTCTTCTAATAATACTTCTTACTCTTCCGAATATACAAATGCTTTATTGCCCATAGCCCTTCCAGGCATGGATTTTCCCCTTACGGCTTTTGCCTCCCTTGTGAAATCTCAACACTTTCTAATTAATGTTGATTGCTATCTACTTTTGTCTCTCAGTGTTAGTTCTACATGGTAAATTTTTCTTCTCAGTTGCTGACTTCACTTCTTCAGGAATGGGCTTTCAAGGAAAGTTACCCTCTTGCGTGATGGTAGATTTTTTGCCAACCCACCATAAACTTGTCTATTTTATTCCCCTATTCGCCTATCCATTTTTCTCCCAAATTCACTTTTTTCAACTTTGGGGAAATAACTTTTTCAAAGCAGTGTGCGTGTGTGTGTGCGTGTGTGTAAAATATGGCTAAGGCTGTCGTCCGTTTGCTTAGATCAATGGCAGCTACGGATGTAAACTGGAAACAGCCAAATATTGACAGTAGCGAGATACTCGGGCATCTCATCTAAATGAAAGGGAATGGTATTTCTAGGAGCAGACTTTAATAATGAGGGGGCTAAAATAGGCAGTAGCTATTAATCTTGTGAGACGCCCTTCTGTTACTGAACAGAGTTATGGAAAAGCAGAATTTGTGCTACTCACTTGCACTAGGACAGACAAACAGAGTCAGTTGTGGTTTGACCCTTTCAAAAGGCATTTGAGTCTGGGCCGAAATATTAAAAATCCCCAAATCTGGGCTTTCACTGAGCCAAAATTAAACTATTTCTTTTCTGTCCGTGTCCGTGGAGTTTGAGTGTTTCCTGAGGGCGGCTCTGTCATTCCTTGAGGTTTCACCTTCGAGGTTCTCTGTGCCCCCGTCACTTGTGCGCCCGGTTCTGGTAAGCGTGCCAGTCGGCGTCATTCAGGAATGCGTAGTAAGAATTTTATTCGGTTTGTAATTTAAAACCTGATCTACGGGCGATTATCCCGCTAATGTGGCATAGTTACATTGTAACATTCGCATTTGCAATTTTTTTAACTTCTCCTACAGCAGTCGGGAAAACAGAAAAAAAAAAAAGAAAAGAAAAATCAAGTTAAAACCACGAATCGGAGGTGTGACCGACTAATTGCAAAGCTCCCCGCATCCGGGCTCCCCGCG
>NW_009198441.1:55346-55729 GCF_000690835.1 Fulmarus glacialis | reverse complement strand
GTTTTAATTGTGGGAAACTTGGACATTTTGAGGCGCGGTGCCGGGGCCCTCCGGCTGGTCCGGGGGCCGGAGTGTGGTTGCGGGGTTCAGGGAGTGTGTTGTGTGGGTTTGTCGGACCGTTCACAGTCGATTCACGGACGGCTTGCGGACTTGAGGAACAATGTGAGGGTGTTGAGGGTGGGGCATGGATTGGGTGGTTGGCTGGTTGGCCTGGGGATTCAAGGATGGTTGAAGGATTTGTTGATACAGGGATTGACAATGTTGATTGCTATCGGTGTATTTTTGACGGTGTTGGGATGTGTCTGGAGGTGTTTTGTGCAAGTGATGCAGCGGATGGGGGAGGGGGTTTGGGTCGCTCAAAAACCAAAAGGGGCATTTGTGGG
>NW_009198441.1:686-55328 GCF_000690835.1 Fulmarus glacialis | reverse complement strand
AAAAGGGGGATTTGTGGGAAGACACATAATGAGCGATCCAAACTAGGCAGCTGCAGGCTGTGCTAAGCTTGAAGGTCGTTTACAGAGATAGGGAAGTTTTGAGAAACTGAGTACTTGGCAAGAAATCAGAGAAGTTGGACTGAAAAACAGGTAAAAGAGGATGTCAGCAAGGACGTAGATGTTACAGAACGAAGGCGCGTGGACAGAAGGCTAGCACAAATCATAGCTGAGTTACAAGCGTGTGAATTATAGCGATAGCCTACGGGAGCTGTGTGTTGGGGAGCGTGCTTATGACAACTACGTATAAATTGAAGTAAAGCTGCGTATAAAGTGGCATTAACGCGATCATATTGATCGAATGCGTTGTGTCCGTGACTTCCACGTCAGTCTAGAATAAACAGAATTACAAAAGTGACACTATCTACAGCTGTCATAACTTAAAATGCTATCCATAGCAGCAATAGACACTTTGTTAGGACAAGAAATACACTTAAAACTGAACTACACACTCTCAGATGGAAGAAAACAGATACCAGTTTCTACCTCATAGTTCATGTCGTAAAAAATTTACACTGTTTTTAAACACAACATTATGAAGACATCCTTTTGCAAGCAGAAAAGCTAGGCTGATAAGTGCAAGTGAAGAAAAACTAATAAATATCCTAAAAGAAGAAAAGCACTGAGAAGTCAGGAAACCTTAGATTCTTTTCTATATAGTCATTATGATAACAGTCCTGCAGCATTATGTGAACATGCAACTGCAAATTCCTGTCTCATTGAAGAAACAGGTCATTATTCTTGATATTTTTTAAAGGCTTTGCCTTTAAGTTCAAGACACATCCAGTGATTTTACTTATTGCATACCTTCCACATGCTACACTCGAGAAGTTTGGGATTTCCCCATGAGCACTTCCTCAGTTATTCTCCATGCATTCAAATGTTTCATAAAAATTGCATTCCTCTTTAAGATGAATTTTAGTGATATTCAACGTTAGCCTAGTTCTACATACATGAGAAAACTGAGAAATAAAGATATTATGTGGGTCTGAATACTAAACTGGGGAGATGCAAGGTCAATTCTTGGGTAAACTTACCTTTTTTTAAAGTTGACAGAAAGGTTATCACCAGCACATTTATCACACACACACAAGTGCTCTGTACTACTACAACTCTAACCATAGGTGTTCCATGAAAGGTGAAAGATTATATTTGTAGCCAATACAAGTAGTTTAAACCACGTTGTAGTGTCCTACACTTAGGAACACAGACTGAGGCAGAAATGCTACCTGATTACGGAACAATGAAACGTGTAGGGCAGGTTACTTCTTCACTTGCAGGTTCCTGTGGCTTAAATGGCTTCCAACTCCTACAGCAAGTTAACTTTCTACGACGAAATGACTGGCCTGGTAGATGAGGGGAGAGCAGTGGATATTGTCTACCTGGACTTCAGAAAAGCTTTTGACTCTGTCTCCCATAGGATCCTCATAGACAAGCTGATGATGTATGGGCTGGATGAGCAGACAGTCAAGTGGATTGAAAACAGGCTGAACAGCCAGGCCCACAAGGTGGTGATCAGTGGCACAAAGTTGAGTTGGAGGCCAGTAACTAGCTGTGTACCCCAGGGGTCAATATTGGGTCTGATCCTCTTCAACATCTTCATTAATGATCTGGATGATGGGGCACCATCAAGTTTGCTGATGACACCAAAGGATGAAAAGCTGGACATGAGCTGACAATGTGCACTCACAGCCCAGAAGGCCAACCGTGTCCTGGGCTGCATCAAAAGAAGCATGGCCAGCAGGTCGAGGGAGGCGATTCTGCCCCTCTGCTCTGCTCTGGAGTAAGCATCCAGCTCTGGGGCCCCCGGCATAAGACAGACATAGACCTGGAGGTCCTGGTGGACACCGAGTTGAACACGAGCCAGCAATGTGCCCTTGCAGTAAAGAAGACAAGGAGGAGGGACAGAGCTTTCCCAACATCTTTAAAGGAGATGTCATCATTTGCTGTGACACTTGAGCAGGAGCCCAGCTAGCACTTTGCCTTGAGGAAAGCCAAAAACATCTATCAGATCCAGCATCTGCTATGCTTCCCAATACCGTCTTCCAAACCAAAACCTAACTATACTACAAAAAGTCCAGTTAGAAAGAACAGCAACAAAATGAGCGCATCCTTTCTTGCCTTCATGTTTATACAGCATTTCTCTGGTTTTGGTATCTGCTGACCAAATTGTCAGCCACCTGGGTACTTTCAGATATCCTTTGAAACAGATGTTAGCCATCATAACCAACCTGGTGGGATTTCTTGCAACATTCAGTTAATATCCACACTGAAGTTACAGTGCAGAAATGGAAGAAAGAAAAAAAACCCTTAAACTTCTGAGATTCCAGATTCCATTTTACAACCTAAACCAAAAGCTGTCCTCCCACAGAGCAGTGAAACTTCCTGCTATGTTGCTTTCACCAAACACAACTATGAATTTTAACTACCTTTCAACTATGTCAGCCACCAGCTCCAAGTTACACACAATTTGGAAGACTTCAAATTTTTAATTGATGAGGAAAACACAGGAACTTGCAACCCATACAATGCTTTTCACCTTCCAAGTGCATCTCTGCACACTAGCCATGCCACATGACACCCCTTATTGATGAGAAATGTCATTTAACCAGGGAAAGTACAGTAACATTACAGCAACATGTTCTCCCCAAAGGAGATTTAAAAGGTTTACGACAGCTTGTGTCATTCCTGTTGTTTCTCCTGCAGGTTTGTGGTGCAACTTGCTGATCATCCTAACTCTCATACAAATCCAGCTTTACTTTAAAAAAACCTCAAAACAGATCTGAAAATGCTTTGAAAGCTTTCTAAAGTACTCTTACGGCATGCTTCCTACTCTCTTCAAAGTCTCATTCCCCAAAAACACCCCTTACATCAGAAAATTGAATAAGGTTTTGCAGAGCTCAACCACATGAAGTTTTACCCAACTACAACAAAATTAATTACAGGCTGGACATGAATGCAACGGTTTTACCCAAGGCTAAATTTTCTCCTCCAGCAGAAAAGCAATTGGTCTTAAAAGTCAGTGTCAGTCTATACCTGCTACTCACTGAATAATGTTCTTGTGAGCAGAATGACAGAAGTATTTCAGTCTGGACATGAACAGCTAGAAGTAAGTCATAATATTGTTATTATTACAAATAACTTTAAGACAAATTGACCTGTAATGAACATTGTACTATATATAACAATAAGACAAAGACATTCATTTAGAATATGTTTGAGATTAAATCACAGGATCTTTGTCAAAATGACCTTACTTTATGTATCAACAGATGCAACAAAGTCAGACGTGTCTGAGAGACACTGCAGTAATGAAGTAGCAGAAAGCAGAACAGATTGTCTGATATGTCTTAACTTCCGCTTTAAAGTTTAAAAAAAAAACCAAAATAGATTTTAAGCAAACAATACTGCATAACCCATTATACAGGAGGGCTCCTCTTGCCATACTATGTTTTAATTCCTGACTGTTTTGAACTTCCCAGAGCACTAAAAATAATATTTAATATGTTCTATCCATAAAATTCTATCATTCCTTTAAGAACGAATATATCAAGTAAACTAACCAAAGAGATTTTTAAAAGTATATTTAACATATTATACATAAGATATCATTTATAACATACTATACACATATATATTACAATATATAGAAAATACTACGTAAACAGCCTCTCCAAGTAGTACTCTACAGAAGGTACTCATCAAGACCTTAATTCTATTTAAAAAAAAAAAAGAAATGCAAAGGAATCTCTTATTAGCAAAGAAAATACATTGCCCTATATCATTATTTCTTGTCCAGTCATTTTTTGTGAAGTAACATTAATCAACATAAATTGTTAGGGTTTTTTACCTGCATATATGTATAGCCAAAAAGCTTCCTTATATCTGTATGTATACGTATATATACATTCACACGTAGAGACATACAGACTTCAGTTCTTTCACATTACAGGAACTTTCTTTCAGTTTCCAAACATCTCAATGGAATTTGATATACATTTCCTATTACACTTTCTACTGCTAAACTGGAGTAGCTACATTAAATAGACTTCTGAAGCACCATTTCTGCTAATGCAGAAAACCTCATCAATCTCATTCCTGTACACTGCTCTTTTTTTATTGTCCTCACAAATTTAGCAGAGCCAACACAACAATCACACCAGCTGCTCATCTACTTCAGTGCAAAGTGGTCTGATTTTGTTTGAACAGCTGATTTTTCTCCTTATAGGCAAAGCCTTTTTATCCAGTGTTGCCTTATAAATTCATTCCATGTGATACACCTACTATCCTGCCCACCCCATCATCTGTAACAGAGAAGGACATAAAGACCCCACACGAGTGGCAGCACTAGGTCAGGTGAAGTCTCCGTCTATAGCCCAGGATCCAGGACTGTGTTCCTCCCCAAAGCAGCAGCTAAACCACAGATGCCAAGGAAAGCAGATGAGCAGAACAAGGACAGAAACAACTACTCAGTGCTCTCCCAGACTCAAACCATGAGCACCTTAAAGACCTGAATTCAAACATGGCATCCACGCATTTAATAACCCCCAGCATGTTACTCCTCTATCAACTTTTTGCTCCAAAGGACACCCTCATCTTTACCACCCTCTGTTGCTCCAAATACACTTGAGAAAGATCTGTTAATTTCTACATTTTCAGCATAACTATGTACAAATTTGATAGCACAGAATGAGCCAGCAGAACTTGCTTATATAAAGCTTCCACAGCTTTATATTCTGTGGTTTAACAGCAGAACCCGCAGCTTTTATCTGTGTCCCTCAGAAATTCTGGGTTGCTGGCTAAGAAAGAGCAAGAACATCCACAGGTTAATTCCAGAGCTTTGTATCCACTGACAGGCAAGCCGGGCTGCACACAGGCCCAGGCTAACCATAACATATATGCTGATTGTATTTGCATAACCAGGGGTGAGAGTTGCATTTTTGTTTGATTTTACACTTTTGGGGGACTCAGCATCATAGTTATAAAATATTTGGTCAAGTATCTACCATACCTATCTCTGTTTGCACAAAATGCAGCAAAAACAGAACTGCGACCTTGACAAAGGCACACTTTGGGAGATGTCATAACAGCTTCTGTTATTTTAGGCTCTTCCCATGCAGTGGAAGGACAACAGCACAGTCTGTTATTTTGCTGGAAGAAAGTTAAATAAACCAATCAACATAAGGCACTTTTTCACCAGCTAGCCAGCATATACTACAGATTTAGTCTTGAAATAAAGGTTTCATGTCCAGTCAAGATCCATTCCTTCCATTCTGTTAGGAAATAAGACTTTTTTTTTTTAAAAATATGTGACTATTTGGTTTCTAAAGGCAAACCTGACCATGTAACATTATACTGCTTTGATTTTCAGAAAAGGTGACAGAATAGCCTCCGAGTTTTCCCATGCCCTGTGCTGAAAGCTGCTGCCTGGGTTTATTTGTTTCTTTTTCCTACTGCTTGTGCCAACATAAAAACCCTAAAAAAAAATTCTTGTCTCTAGGGTCAGAACTGAATTCTTACCAAAATGCAGCTATATTAATTGTTTAAATTCTAATTAGTTTTCATTGTTCACACAGAGAAATTCAACTCTATGCAGTTAGAACATACAATATTTGTCTGCAAAACTTCGGGGGAAAAATATACAGCAAGCTAAAAGGTCCAAAGTGCCAAAGCTAAACATCTCTCTAATTCTGTAATCATCAAGTACAAGCCAATAAAAATACTGGTTAGAATTAGCTTAGTTTTGACTGTCTAACAGTCACAAGATAAACTAGCCTGCCGCAACCTGCTGTTGTTACACCAAGAAGAGATTCCTGTTTACACAATTCTTGTTCAAACTATGGATGCACTACTGACATACATCATCAGTATTACTCAGAATATGGATCAGTTTTATGACGTAATCAGTAACAGATTCTGAGTGTGTAGCCTTAACCAAGTCCCAATCCTCTCTGTATTTCAAGAAACAACTATCTAAAACGTGAGCAATATTAATCCTTTTGAGCCAGTTGGAAGCCTTCTAATCCACACACTAGTCTGTCCCTTCCGATTACTTCAAGCAAAGATCCAAAATGCATTGAAAAAAACCCCAAAAAAACCCAAAACCATACTGCATATGAGCCCATTTCCAGAGAAGGAAGCATGCATACCATCATGCTTTGGTAATGAGCAATCCGACTATCCCATCCCATCCCATCCCTCTTCAACTGAAGGTTGAAGATTTTTGGGTCCGATAGCCATTTTAAAGCAACAACAGTCCTACACAACATATGGCACGATGGCTGCATGTGGCCTCCAATGCCACTTGCTTGGCCTGCCTGCCGCTACGGCACAGTGGCTTGACAAGCTGGTCAGCACGTGCTGGCCATGCGTCAGGCCCATGCCTCCGGACTGGCTAGTGTCTATGTTGGGTTTTGCTCAGCCAGTAGAGAAAAAGCTATCCAGGCCCATCAGTCTCCTGTATACAACCATACACACAAAGCCATGGGACACGAAGCTTTGTTAGCTCAACAGCACCCAGAAGCCATCTGCAATGGTTTTGCTAGGTTTTTTTAGTACAGATTCACTGTAAACATTATCACTTGCCTAATGTATTTTGATGTTTTACTACATAATGGCAACATAATGGCTTGGTAAAGTAAATCTTGAACCAAGCTAAATTAAATTATCATTCATTTATAGCTAGAGGCCATATTTGAAATGCAACATTAATATATGACAAATACAACACAGATATTCTTGTCAAAATGCATACTGAAAACTTGGTATTTTCCACATGCTCCCTAAGCTTAAATTCTCTCGCTTTCTGACCTCTCACGTCGCTCCCTTCAAATCTGGAACGTCTCAAGGACGAGGAGATCAGTTTCAGGCTCTCGTACAAGAGAGGAACATCATCCACAACGAAAAGGGAGGCAGGAGGGAGGGTGCTTTCACTTCTTCCCCGGGATGGAAGAAACATGATGTGCGCTTCATTCTTCCTGTAAGTCTCCAAAGGAACATGGAACCAGGAAGGGTGAGAATAGAAAAATTTCTTCTATCCCTTATCAGACTCAAAGGTTACAGCTGAAGTTGACCCTGCCCAAAATCGTAATGTTAAACTGAGATGAGACATGAGAGGTTACCTAAGTTCTCTCTCACCTGAAAAACCATAGTGTGTCATCAACCCCTATTTCTGCAATTGCTTGAAAGTGTAACAGTAAACAATGTAGGTAAGAGCACCAGAACTGACCTTTATATTTTAAAAAGTTGACAATAGTACATAGCACTTAAAAACACACATAAAGAAGAAAGCCTACCAGCTTCACAACACAAAATATGTAAAGGCAGAACTCCCTGATGCGGGAATCCGCCTTACAAAGCCCACATGAAGGAAGGAGATTCTTGACACACCTTCTGACAAAGACGAGTACTCACAACTCAGAAATAAAATAGCTGCTAAGTTCCACAAACACTTCTATGCTGGCATTGTGAATTTTCATCTGTTCACCCATTTTTCCATACAAAATATTTGCATAACTATACGATGTTTCAGCATCACAGCATGCAAGTGATTTTACCCTTCCTCTTTCTGCCGTGTGATACATAAGTAACCTCCTTTCAAACACCAGAACCATGCCCAGTATCTTTACTTTTGCAAACCAACAGAACCCCATAGAGCACATAGCCAGAAAACAGTCTCCTTTTAGGAGCTAGGCAGCAACACAACTTCTGTAGAATATTTTTAAGGAAATAAAAGATGTTATTACAGAACTTTGACAATAGGTCTATTGAAAGTACTATTTTGAAGTACAGCCCTACTAGCCACAATGCTTTAGCAACTGTAAACTAGAACTGCTAAATACAAAATATTTTGCAAGACTAAATAATTTTGTTTCAGTGGACCATAAAGCTTCATACAAGAACTCACAGCCAGTAAAACAGAACAAGTTCTCTGCTGGCAAAACCATGATGAGGTCAATCATTAAACCTGTTACTGCCGTAAACTCGGTACTTGGCAAGTATCATCTTGGATAAAGATAAGAGCGAGCTGTTATTTTCATTCATCCACTCATCACCCTGCTCTTGCTACACACCCCCCTCGTACCCCATGCACATCCCCACAGCTCTTGCTCCTTCCTGGCTGCGGAGCAGAACAGATTCCCAGCTGTCTCAGCCCCCCAAGCTCTGCTGCAACCCCACATCCTCGCCTGGAGACACAACACCTGAGACAGAGAAACAGCGTGACTGTAACACAGCTGGGAGAGACGGGGGAGTTTTGGTCAGTCATGAGGTGATGCCAGCTGGAATTTGTGTTCAGCCAGCCAGCAGACATTTTCTGCAATGTGTTAAGGATGGCAGCAGCTGGGAAACATATGGGATGTGATTTGCTGAGAAGGTGGTTGTGCAGCCAGAATCAGTACACAGGGCAGCCAGCAGATTAATAAACAACCCAAATCCCTGCAAGGTGGAGTATGCAAAGTGAAAGGCCACGGGAATCAAAATTTAGTTACAGGAATGGAATATTTGAATGATTCCAATATCAAAGGAAAGCCAGGAGTTTGTGTTAACAACCTAACACATCCGGAAATCAGCTGCATTTCCTTTTAAACCATTTCTCAAAAGAAAATGGCCTCTTTTACAGAGGTACTTATCAGAGGGGATGATGGTACTCCCCACCCTATTTCTTGCTTCACCTTCAGGAAGAAATCAAACAGTTCTGATTTCAACTGGCCACAGAGTCGACTGCAAGCCCCACAGCTGGTCTGACCTGCACCAAACCTGCAGCCCTATTCCTTCCTGAGCTATTTACATTGTCTTGCAAGCAGACATGCATCTTAAGCACTACAACATTTGGAATAAAAGCTTTTCTGAAAAATCTGATTTACTTAAAATATAGCTTAAATGAAATGCCTGCTTTGCTCTGATGCTTAACATTCCTTTAACCTGGAAAGACCTATCCCTTCAGATGACTTGTTTCATTTCTGTCCAGTTTTCTCTCCCACACCCCCCCACCCAAGCTAAGTTAAAGCACCACAACCACACAGCAATTTATAATCAATGTATGACAATGTATATAACATTCACATGATGCATCAACTTCACCACTGTCACAGTATTTGTCACATGCTCCTGCAGAATCACATGTAGAGATCTAAGTCAGCTGTCTCCTGCTCCCAGCCTGGAGAAAACCTGTTGGTAGCTCTGTTTTCTTTGCTCCATGGTGAAGCCTGACACAGCTTACTCCTGAATACAGGATGGCAACTTCTATTTTCAAGCAGATTTCTTTTCTTCTACATGACAGAAACCCTATTGACTACTTCCAGGGGTGAATTTGAGATACTCCACAAAAAGAGTGATATGCGATAGAAATGGCAGGGCAAGAAACCAATCCTCAGCAAAAGTGAGCTCTAGGCATAATGGTTATTTGTGTCCTACTGTACACTCACAACGAAATACTTCAGTTTGATAGGTAGGAAGAATCAGTACCTGTAGATTGTTGCATGCAAGTACACAAGGAACCCAATATGAAAAAAGCCTTGCATTTATTTTTGGAACATTTTTCCTTCTTCCAGTTAACAATGGGAAACCAAAAAAAGAAAATTAATTACTCGGTGACAGTCCAAGTCATGGCACAATCACTCACGGAACTGTCATATGTTAACCCCAGGGAAACAATAATTATTCAAAACTACATTTATGATCTCTAAGTTAGGAAGTAACTGTATTCTCAGAGTATATATTTATATATTACGCATATTTATAATTATATAAACTATACCTTTTTTCAGTTTCGATTTACTTGAATACTGTCTTGATCCTAGCTCCATACACATTTGAACTTAGCTGCACTTTTAGCCTACGCTAGCCGCTGAACTGCGTGCACTCTGCTTTGTAATCTCCCTGCCCTTCAGTAAAGATGTACAAAACCACTTGTGTTCATGATCTTCTAATGCTCTTCAAAAGTTTCCCTCTAAATGCCTAGAGCAATCAAATAATCTCACAATTAACTAAAAATAAAAATAATTAAAAAAAAAAATCAGAATGGCTCAGTTTGTTCCAGCCAAAAGAATCATATGACCTGTCCCTAACAACATATCGTATAAAGTCAACTAGCAGAAACTTTTTATTTATATATACATTTACATATATTTCATCACAATATATGCTAGTGGAAGAGGCTACATTTCTGTATAAATACAGTTTTCATGACAATGCTAAGAAGGATAAGGAATGTCAGGTTGTTCATCAATTATCCTTCGAAATATGAATCAAAATAATGAATTATTCACCTGTATGTACACCCATATTAGTGCCATTTGCCTATCACTCCTGATCAAGGTGTTCCATTAACTTCCTGAATTACTCACTCTCTTACATTTCCTAAAACTCACTACAGACCTCAGCTTTCAATTCATTGAATTAATATAGTTGAGAAAAGTCACTTAAAATTCTCTCAAGGAAATAAATAACAATCAATCTTACTTCATCAATTTCTTTCTCCCAGCATTCAAACACTTCATACTCACTGAGTATCTGGTAATTTCCTCATACTGCTGGTTTATTCTGTTTTGTACAAGTATGGATATGACCAAACACAGAGCCATTCTTTATGCGAGCTAAGACCACTTATTTTTCTCGTCACAAACAGGGTGCCCAAGCAAATGAACTACTCGCTCCCAAATCTTTTGTAACACTGACTTATCAATGAACAAAATTTTCTGCTGCTAGCAGGGCTGCCTGGAGGCTGCAAGTTACGTACAAGGAAGGTATCTGCAATCATTTTGCCAGCTCAAAGCTTTCTTCGTGATAATTTCCATTACTTAAATTCCTTTATCTACAGGTAACACGAAAGTCACAAGAGAATTCTAAAAGAGACATTTATGAATTTTAAACCTGAACTACAAAAAAGAGACTGAGAAGAGAGTTTGTCTTGATTTGTACTTTTCATGACCAGTACTAGTCTGAATTAGGAAATATGCTCAAATTTCTTTTTAATCATAATTCTAGACAGTATGCAGCAAAAAACCCTGTATTTAGACTATTAAAAGCCAAATATTCTCCCTTAGAATCAAGTTCATTAGCCTTAGAGCAACAGCCAAAAAAGTAATTTACAGGAAATAGTTTATACCTATTTGTTCATAGCAAGAAATACATGTTACATACATACAGAAGCAGATTACTATTATTATGGTGGCAAAGGTCCCACTATGCATTAGAGAGTTCACCACAACACCGCTCAACAGCCAGCACAGACAGGCAGAACGACCAAGAAAGAGAACTGAACTCCAGCGGCCTGGGAGACCCATCACAGACTCATTGTACGATTACAAACGGGTTACTTAAACCAAGATCCACAAATGCAAGTGTTCCTATTTATATAGTTGTTCTTTAGGCATTCAAATTCCCATTGTATAAATCCACAGAACCTTGACATTTAGGAGCTAAATTTACGGAGCTATTTCAATTCCTCTCACTGCCCCATCTATAAAACATGAATAGAAACACTTACCTAGTTCACAAGAGCATTCTATGAGTAAGTGCGTTAAAGATTATGATTCACTGAACTGCTTTATGGTCACTATTATAGAAACACCTAAACACTAAACTTGTCTACCCTCCAAAACTAGTTGGAAAGCATCCCACATACATATAAATTGTGTTCAAATTAATTAAAATTACTAATTTTCAGATTGAAGAGAATTTTAAATTTCATTCTAAGCATGTTAAACTCCACACTGTAACCCTTTAAGCCTAAAAATAGCGTGACTGCCAGTCAGCCAGAAATTTAGCATGCATCCAGAAGCTCCTACGCTGCACTTGCCAGGAATGTCAAGACTTCGAAAAATCACTTATATTGTAACAGTCAAGACAAACTAATCTAACACAAGCACACAGTGCACACTCTCCGATTATTCATTACTGTGATGCCTGGCAGTGTCACTGCAGTTAAGCTTCCTTCTGTGTTTTCATTATAAACCACATTTGAAGAAAAGTTTCAGCTAAATGTGCGTGCCCTGTTCTACATGCCTTAGGAAACAGTTTAACATGTTTGGGGTTTATGACACTTATTAGTGACTCAAGAATGTGAGGGGAAGTAGACTGCATCTTTTAAGCAAACAGATTTTCATACTGTTTTGGCCACCGAAATCCATAGGTTATCTATATAGTCACAGACCAGAGTAATGAGAACTCCCCCATGAGGGGTTTGAATCAGCTACATTCTATTCAGCTGAAACAAAACACATTGTGTTTATATTTCTATTTTTTGCTTTACTTATTTGACTATCAGTTATGTTTTCAAAATTGCTTGACCTTGAGACGACCAGGTATCCCTCCATTCAGGGCTAAATTTAATTTACTATTCAATACTCAGAGTCCTCGCTGTGCAACCATTTATAATGTTCTTCCTCTACTAGTAATCACTCTCCTCCCACCTTTAGTTGTTGGAATAGTTGAGAAAGCATTCTGTTAAAACAGTACTAGTCTGAAAACATTATGTTTAGGCCTTTTTGTTACTTAGAAGAGAAAATTTACATGGCATTAGTTTGACAAAATGTCAAGATGGAATGCTTTTCAAACTTCTGCTAGGTGTTAGGGACAAATACTGTTTGCCGTAACGCCATTTCATATAGAGTCTTACGCCAGCACACACATTCTAACTAGAAAGAGGCAAGAAGATGAAAAAAGTTGGTGGCAGTCTTGTGAGAAGAGCACAGAATTAAAAACAAGCAAACAGATTGCAAGTTTCATATTTTGCTTTGGTGAGTTCAGCTGAATGCCAGAACCTTGTCATACTTCATCTCTGGAAATGCAAAGATAACAAGAAAAGTGTAGAGTGAAAAAGGACAGGGAATAAAGAATCAACAGAAGTCGTCATGAGAAAAAGCATTCTACTTCAAGCAGCATCAACTGTAAACAACACTTACAAGAGGGAGCTTCAGTCATGTCACAATTCATAGTGAATTAATTACTTAACAGCTAAAGACAATAATCTTAAACTTTTCAGTTGTTGGTTTATTGAAGTATTTTCAGTCTGTATGAAGGCTCTACTATGCAGATCAGATATTTTTATTATAACCGAAAGCAGCATGTAGGTTAGCCTTCACCTACTAATAAATTAAATCAGTGACATAACCAGAAAATCAACAGTGTTCCCTTAAGTCACTTGTATTTTTGCCAGAGAAGGCACTTTTAGGAGATCATTAACATATTAGCACACTTCTAGTCTAAACTCATTATTGCCACTAGATACAGACATGCTATACCTCTGCAATGACTCAATTTATTTCTCAAATTTCTCAAATTATTTCAACAGTGAAGCAGTTATGCCTGTGAATGTACTAACATAGAAAAAAGGACGAACATATGTCTCTTAGGAAATCTATGACTGCAAGAATAAAGGGACAAAGATTTTAATCCAGAGGAGTAGTTATTCATCACTGCCCAAATCATACTGGACCACTGCAAAAACCATGAGACCAGATTTGCAAGGAAGAGAGGAAAACCTCAGACTATTAGAAATGCTGTTAAGAAGCCCACAGCTTTGCACTTCGTTTTGTTAGCCTAAGGTATGTTTTATGAAGTGGTAATAAAATACATTAACTGCGGTCAATTTTAATTCAGTGTGGACAATGAAGTGTAGGGCAGGTTTTTATTCTAAAGGTCCGCTTTGATCTTTTATAGATCTACTCCTAGCTGATTATCAGCTTGAAGAACAGCATAGAATGATGACAGTTATCCAGACCCAACAAGTCCTGAGTAACCTCATCTGACCCCATCACTGACCCTGCTTTGAACAGGAAGCTGGATCAGAGACCTCTTGAGGTCACTTCCACCTGAAACCTCTCATTCTATGAATTAATTAACAGTTAAATTTATAAATTTAACTGTTAATTTAACAGTTTATTTAACTGTTAATTTTCTAAGATAAAATGTGGCAAAGAAAATGAGCAACTTTTTTCTACTGAAGTTTGCCATCAAATAATAACATAGCTACATTCCAAGCATAAAACAGTAGTGTCTAACAGCTTTTTGTCCCAAAACAAGTTAATTCTCCTCAAATAATCAAAATTCTTCCTAGCACTTGTGAAAGAGGAGAGTTGCACGAGAAGAGTACCACCGGATGCACAACTGAGATGTTGCCACATGGGATAAATGCAACACCAATGATATTTTTGCATATAGTCTCATCTGTATAGTATCTATATGTCACCATATAGTAAGTTATAAAATATTGCTATATTTATGGAATTCTACTAAAAGCACCAGGCTTTAAAATTCCAGTATTTTAATTTATGTAATAGTAGAAACATGTACCTCCTATACAAACTTGCAAATTCCTAAAGTGTGAATTTAAATAGAAGATTCCATTGCACTGTAAGCTTCACAGTTAAATCTCAGATTTCTCTTACTGCTCTAGCTACAAAACTATTTACTCCCAAATACTCATTTTTAAGTTACAGAAGCCTGTAACTATGAGAGCAAATGTGTCATCTCAACTTTTAGGTTTAGGTGGCAGAGATTTTTATTAAAGATGCCAAACATTTGTAAAGATACTTTGAAAGAAATATCTGGGGAAATGACAGGGGAGCATCTGAGAGGAAAAGAGTCAAAAAGATGATTTACTTTAACAACCATATGCTCCACCGGTCACTATGATTTGCTGTGGGAAACCATCATTAAAAAAAAAATCTCTACAGATGCATGCCCCAAACCAGTTAGTCAGGGAAGGACTTATGCAAAGCACCCAGACTTAGCCACAGTTTTAAAATTACATGTCTGGATCCCCCCCTTACAGAAAGCTTTCCAGAAGTGTTATAAAGGCTTTTGATTTGGGGCAGGGGAACATGACACACAAAACCAAACCAAACCAGTACACACACACAAGCATTACTAGAACAAGAACTAGAAGCTTTAAATTTAAACAGAAAAATCTGAGAGCAAGTAGGGCAGACAGAACAAAAAGCACATCCCTCCCTCTGTTCATTGTGTCCTTGGCAGACAGGCCCGTACTTCCAGCCAATTCTACTATTTTCTGAACGGTGGCCGATTTTGCTCAATGACCCCCAGTCCCTCGGAAGCTCTCCCTGTACCCTCCGAGGCCTGGCCGCCCACTCCTGGCCCCTCGCCGAAGCCTCGCAGCCTCTAGATGAGCCATGGGCACCAGCAGCTCCCACTGCAACTCTCCTTTTGCCACAATTCAGCAACTTCTCAGTCCCTTAATCCCTAAGCAAGCTCTCAAAGGAAGAAGCAATTTTCCCCTCCATATAAGAGATCCACCTATCCTTGTCTTAAAAGGAAGAAATGAGTCACAATGCATTTTGTTCACTGGAATTTACCTTGGTATTTCTTAGGCAATTTTTGTTTTACATAATGGGTCAAACCACTGGCTCACTTAACTCTGTATCCTTGTCAGGACCAGATAAATCAGAAGCAGTTGCGAGAACCAGATGGCACAGACTAGAAAATACCTGGTTAGAAGACAAACATTACTTTCATAGTGAAAGAATGGGAGGTCCATTAGAAGACCTATTAAAAAGGCAAAAAACAGGCAGGCATAACAAGAAATAATGCCAGGAATATAGCTCAAAAACATTCAGACTAGAATCAGTAAAAATGATTATGGGAATCAACTTTTAATGGAAAACATTTTCTGACTCTCAGAATCTTCTGCAAAAGCATCCAATCTTGACTGTGAAATACATTTAATTAAACAAGTTATTGGTTATAATAACCGGGAAATACTATGTCTGTGCTATATCAGAAGCCAGGTAAGATGAACTTAAAAATCTCCCTTTAGAAGTTCACCCTATCCTCATGAAGGCTTTATGTTAACGCCTTATAGCAGGAAACCATTTTAGATTTTGATGCCTAGTATTTATAAGCCTCCCAGAATCCTTTCTCCCCAGTAAGGATATTGAAGCCCTTCTTGGCATTTTCCTACGGTCTTGGAGTTGAACTAAATTGTGTGCAAAGCACAATTTCGGCTCTAAGTAATCAACCATACTAATCTGTAATGGAAACCGACTATTAGGTAGCATTAGAGCAGAAAAGGATCTGTGGAAAGTCACAGTGTTGCAAAACAGACAGAATAAGCTTTTTACTTTCCTTAGCATTACAAACACCTCAACCTATTTTGAAAAGCACATCTACAAATGACATAGAAAAACAGAAAGAAGTCCAAAAGCAGCTACACAAAAATGGAAAGAGGCCTTGAAAACACAACCTGAGGAGAGATTTAAACAGACTTGTTCAGGCTTGACTGGACTGAAAGGAGATAATATAAATAGAAGACTGCTGCAAAAAGGAAGGAAATATACTTCCTACACAGATGAAGGGGCTCAAACTACAGAAGACTTAGGTTATCTTAAAAATTAGCCTAAGTTTAGCCTAACTGCAAGCATAGTTAAGCACCTATACAGATTGTCTAACAAGGCTGGAAACTCTTTGTGAATTTTTTTTTTTATTTTTAAAACATCTCAAACTGCCTTTGATTAGAGGTCCAGATAAACTCTCAAAACCCTTCTGGCCTCCTTTTCCAGAATTCTATTATCAAGCTTTGTTTCCCAAATAAACATTTTTAGAAATGAAAGAAAAGGAATCTGCCTAAAAAATGATGCAGTATGTAGACGGAAAGACATCTGTATTTAAAGTATTTATAATCTAGAGTCTGTTAAGAGCTCAGATGCAATAAAGAGGAAAAACAGCTGTGGGAGCCAGTCAAGATGCTGATGATCTGGCAAGACCAACACAAGAATAGGAATGAAAGAGACACACCCACAAGAGTTGTTTTTGTGTCGTAACATTTTAGTACTACTCAGATTTCTTTTAAACGTTTCCAACATTGTCAAACCAAGGTTACAGTTACTGCAAAGATTTCACATTTTGCATTATATAGTCGCATACCTTTTTTGAACACATATTCCATATGCTAAACACTGTTTGATTAAGGAGTTCAGCTATGCTCTGAGGGCGCATAGTCTACACCTCTCTTATCTCCTGATCAATGCAAACAAGTATTTTTGAGTGAGAATGAGGCTTTAGCACCAGTAATTTCAGAAATATTTATTTGGTAAGCGGGAGGTAACCCACAACCTTTTTTCTATCTTCTAATTTACAGACTGTTCATATACTTTGTATATCGAATTTCTTGCAATAAGCCACAGAACACATCACGAAATGCAAAAATAAAATGCAAGCAATGTAGAAAATTGAACTGAGCTGAAGTTCTCACACACACTTTTTTCCTTCTACATGTATCTCTCATGTACTCTACGTGCTTTTCTCCTGGAAAAGCCAGGTGGAACGTTCTACGCTTAGAATACTGGATTCCTTAATTTCCGTAAAAAGGGGAGAAAATATTGAGCAAGATGCAAATCTAGTAATAGAACTATGGCATTTGAGTCAGCACCATCCTAAATGAGGATATAAAGCTTGTGGTCAAACCAACATTGACAGCAGTCCTCTGTGAGGCAAGTTATCCCTAAAACTTTCATTAAAAAAACCCAAATATGCATATTTACCTCAGGAACAGATGTAAAAAAGTTGCAGATTAAAAATCTGAAAGTTACATTATATCAAAAGTTTTCTCCTCCTCTTTGAGCAGTTATCTTGGACTCTGCAGCAGAACTGCACCCACACATTGATTCTTACAAGACATGCCCTGATCAGCACAATAAGAAAGAAGCAGGCAGAGAAGCATGAAGAAAGATGAAGCCTTCTTCCTTCAAAAAGGCACTTCCAGGAGTGTTAATCTGTTGACATAAATCTTATTTTCTCCTTTTCAGCAACTGGGAGAAGACAGTGTAGGAAGAAATGGAATACTGTTTCTGGCCTACTCCTGCCTATTCCTGTTGGTCTCTTCATAGTCTACCTAGTCTGCCAAAGGGAATAAAAATCAAAACTAAAGTAATGCACTTAAATACAGAGGCTTTCTTTACTTTTAAGAAAAAAAAAACTACATTGAAAGTATTTATAATATTCTTCAGCTCAGAAAAAGCCTTCCATTTCCAATTAACGTTATAATAGAGACAAATCATCAAGAACCAATCTCTTTCTAAAAGTCTAAGCTCATCCAAAAGGAAGGCTTATACTTGCTTCATTTAAATGGTAATCTCCACATTAGCAGTTGTTGGTAGACTTTCTGCACCCTGTATTTTAGACAGCTTTCTATGCTAGTGGAATACCTGGGAATAGGACAGCCAGATGTCTGAAACCATTTCTAGGTCATGAAGGAAGTCCAGAAATGCTTTCTTACTATCTAGAAATGTTTCCTGTGGATTTGGAGCTCTATTTATGCAACCTCTGGAAATCACATTTGATTGTATTTATCTAGTTCAAGTAGCAGGGAATCTGAATTTTCTTGAATGATATAATATCTTTCATTACTGCAGCCAAATAATCTCCAAAATAGCCTATGACATTTAAAGGATAAAGCTGCTAGTCTCCTTTTAGAAATTAAGTCACCCCCTCCCCAAGGTTTAGCTGGAAAGCACGATGCAAAGATTATTTTTTTAGAAAACCCACAAACTATATTTGTAGAAAAAAGTAACAGTTACCAAAGTCCATACGTAAACTAATTAAGCCAGAGGACTTTCTCACCTTTCACATTTTACTTCCCTCTTCTTAGCTTTTGCTATACTGAAATATGTCAGACTAAAAAATAAGAACAAATACCCAAGGATTTGTGGGGTTTTATTTTGTTGTTCTTTGTTTTGGGAGGTTTTGGGTTGTGGAGGATTTTTTTGGTTGGGATTTTTTGGTTTGGTTTTTGAGGGGTTGAGGTTTTTTTTGTTTGCCTAGGGTTTTTACAGCTAAGACACCCTAGCAAGGAAGGTTATCTCAAAATGATCTTTTAGAAGAACCCGAAAGGAAATGAGATTCTGGTACATGCTCTGATAGCACCATGTATTTGGGAGAGTAGTTAATCCCTTCAAAAAGAACAACTGGAGCATTAAAATAATTTGGAAGCAGCTCGCTCTCTAAAACTGTCCTACGCTTCTTACCACAAAAGCCTGGAAAAGACATGCAACAACTTCTTTCCTACCCGAAGCCGAAAGGCTCTTTCTTTGCCCAAACTTAGCTCAGAGATTGACCTGCAGAAAATGCTTATAACAGACATGGATACAGGAAAACACAAGAGCACTAAGTATGTAACAGTCAGATAAATATCCCCAGTTCAAATTCAAGAAAAATGAATCTGCCACTCATGAACTGG
This sequence comes from Fulmarus glacialis, assembly GCF_000690835.1. Taxonomy (NCBI): domain Eukaryota; kingdom Metazoa; phylum Chordata; class Aves; order Procellariiformes; family Procellariidae; genus Fulmarus; species Fulmarus glacialis. The sequence goes on along the minus strand of NW_009198441.1, from coordinate 36,076 downwards.
AGAGCATGGAAAGGCACAGTAGTTCAACAGTCAAAAAGGTCGAGGCACCACAGTGTTCTACAGAAAGACAGGAGAGGCAGGCAGCAGGTGGAAGGAAAACAGCAAGGAGTTGCATAGGTTCACAGGAATGCAACCATTAGCAGGTTCTCAGAATGGAAACGGAAGGTCAATCTAGCGAAGGGGAACATATCTGTACGAGGGGATGGCTAAGTTCAACCTGCAGGAGAAAGCAAGTCTGCAAGAGGTGGGTGAAGGTTTTGAAAGCGTCACAGAACTAGGACGGTCATTACTCTCTTCTCCACTCAGCATCCAATTTTTACAACATGCAGAGGAAATTATCTTGAAGAAAGTCAAATTTATGCCCAAGCTGATTGAACCAGTTGGCCAATTTCAAATGCACAAGCATAACATTAGCTTCCTTTCACTAAGGCACTGAAGGGGGGAAAAAAAAAAAACAAACTAACCACACAAAGCCCATCATGCACTTCCATTTTTAAGACAGAAAGGGGACCAGAAAAGGATTGAACTGTGGAGGAACAGTTAACCCCATTAATACTAAAATGAGGACCTGATCTTTGGAAACCTGCAAGTGTCTTAAGGTATTGCTTTAGAACTAAGAAGTTAAAAAGCAAAATCGAACATGACATACAATAAAGCAGTATGGCTTCAGATACAGCAAATAGGCAAATACTGTGGCTAGAAAGATTTGTACAAAAGCAAATTGGGATGGTTTTGAAGCTGGTGGACTTAAATATCTTAATAGGTTTTCTTAAGGGAAAAGACTCAGGTGTTTGTTTTCCAAAAGAAAAGTTTCTTCTACTTAGATAACAGCCCACTTCAGACATAAGCCAGCAGTGTGCCCTTACCACGAGTACGGCTAATGGTATCCTGGGCTGCATTAGGCAAAGTACTGCCAGCAGGTTGAGGGAGGTGACCCATCCCCTCTACGCAGCACTGGTGAGGCCACACCTAGAGTGCTGGGTCCAGTGCTGGGTTTTCCAGTATAACAGAGAGATGGACATACTGGAAAGAGTCCAACAAATGGCTACTAAGATAAGGTACTGGAGCGTCCTTCTTATGATGAAAGGCTGAGAGTTGGGACTGTTCAGCTTGGAGAAGAGAAGGCTCAGGGGGATCTCACCAATGTATGCAAATACCTGAAGGGAGGGTGCAAAGAGAACGGAGCCAGGCTCTTTGCAGTGGTGCCCAGTGACAGGACCAGAGACAACGGGCACAAACTGAAACACAGGAGGTTCTCTGATCATGGAACATTTTGTTACTTTGAGAGTGACTGAGCACTGGGACAGGTTGCCCAGAGAAGTTGTGGAGTCTCCCTCCTTCGAGATACTCAAAAGCCATCTGGACACGGTCCTGGGACAACTGGCTCTAGGTGGCCCTGCTTGAGCAGGAGGGTAACCTCCAGAGGTTCCTTCCAACCTCAACCATCCATGATTCTGCAAAGACTTTTCAGCCTATTACAATTAATAAAACAGATTATTTCAGGTAAGCATCAGAAAACTAGGACTTGCTCCTGTATGAGTCAATCTTGGAACCCCAAGACCAGAATTTTGCCATTAGAAAATAAGATGGTGACAGAACAGACAAAGCAACCAGTTGCTGCAGGGGAAGGTTCACTGTTGAGCCTTTAATGAGAACTGCCTGGCTTATGTTGAGGCTACCATCCATTTTCTCGCTCTGCTTCCTCAGATCTATTGGCATCTAAAGCATCCAGCAACCAGCACCCATCTGGCAGGAGTCCCATTCTAGAATGCTTCAGGCTCCCTCTAAGAGATGGGGTACTCTGCGCTTCTCTGGCAAAACGAATCAATATTTCCATTTGCAAAAGATTCCCTTTGACTGAGAATCCTTAGCTGACCACACTGACAGGTCAAGGATCATCTGCTGAAGTTACCCAATGACAAAGCCTGATTACTCAAAGATAAGAGACCAACAGGTCAGGACAATAAATACGCAAAGTCCATAATTCAAGTACTAATTATTCTGTTCGGGTTGTTTGGTCTCCTCTTTCCCATCCCATCTTCACTCAACTGCTGAATGAACCACAAGTTGCAAGAGTTACCTGTTAATTACTACCTACTACAATTCTTAAGCATACCTGCACATATAGGGACAGAAACACTGTAAGAATTCTCACTGTTAAAATGAGCAAAGTAAAGTGACCTATACAGATTGGTCAGGTATCTGCTCAGTGACTTGATCAAATGCCATTTCAAACATATGTCATCACTGCTAATGTCCTGCGACGTGGAAATTGAGGCAATGTATCCAGAACAAACCAGAGAGTTTGCCACAATGTTCCTGTGTTTGCAGATGGTGAAGGAGAAAAAGAACAATTAAGACACAGAAACTATCTGCTGATTGCTCACGTATTTTCACTCTTACTATGAGAAAATAAGGAAAGAAAATCAAATATGTGATTATGCAACACCAGAGTAATACACTATGGATAACCAGATAATGGTTTCATTTCACAATGAACACAAGTACACAGCAGGTCATTACCGTTCTGATAAAAGATACTTTAAACAACTGGCTCCCAGTGCTGATCTGAAGAATAAGTTTCCAAGAAATATCTTGAATAATAGATGTTCCTACATCTAGTTAACACCTATAGCAGAAGATTCAAAAGATTAAGAATTATTTTACTTCTTCATTGATTCTGCTCATAAACACAAGAAGGTGATGCTTGTGAGGAATGGATGTTTTAGCCAACACTGGCATTACTTCTATCATTGCCCATTTTCCCAATTTTAGAAAGCAACACTTGTCTCATAACCCAATGCATTATTATTAACTGCTAAAATGTATGGGGTTTACTACTTCCAGCAAAACGATCTCTTCTACCATAAGAACTGGACAGGAACTGAACCTAGAATTCTTTTCTAGAATAGAATATTTCAGTTGGAAGAGACTACAGTGATCATCTAGTCCAACTGCCTGACGACTTCAGGGCTGACCAAAAGTTAAAGCATGTTGTTCAGGGCATTGTCCAAATGCCTCTTAAACACTGACAGGCTTGGGGCATTGACCACCTCTCTGGGAAGCCTGTTCCAGTGTTTGACCACCCTCTTGGTAAAGAAATGCTTCCTAGTGTCAAGTCTAAACCTCCCCTGACGCAGCTTTGAACCATTCTCATGTGTCCTATCACTGCGTACCAGGGAGAAGAGATCAGCACCTCCCTCTCCACTTCCCCTCCTCAGGAAGCTGTAGAGAGCAATGAGGTCGCCCCTCAGCCTCCCTTTCTCCAAACTAGACAAACTCGAAGTCCTTAGCCGCTCCTCATAGGACATTTCTTCCAGCCCTTCAGAAGTTCTCATTTTTGTGTGTGTTTTAGATGATGGATGTTGTACTTTGTATCTCAGTCCTCATTCATAAGAGGACAGCGTTGAGGAACAGAAATCATTTCATAGTCCTGAGGTACTTGTTCTTCTACACTGCAAAGGGAATACATTTGCAGGATCTTTGAAAAATGCACTGAGTAGTTATATGAATAGCAAAGCATAGCTGGCACAACAAACTAAACTCAATCTGCTTCTAGGTGCCTTAGGCTCCTCTATTTAGACCCTTCTACTGTTTATACAGATTGTGTCACATACACTAATTACTCAAACATGAAGTGTGGAAAAATGCCAGAGAAACTAACCAGCTTCCAAAGCCACACATCAAACCAACATCAGAATAGAGCTTTATTTCAACCCACTTTTCAGAAGCCACTTATGAACCACTTTTGCTTTCACACCCTTTTGAAAAGTTTAAAAAGCCTTAGCTATTTCAGTTTGGAGATATCCTGCCTGGATACGGATGTTGTTACTTCAGACATTTATATAAAACACAGCGAAATCTGTTATTCTGCTCTCCAGCAGCTAGGAACCATGAAGCCGCCACTGGCTTCTGACTGCAGCTCTGATAGCAGCTCAGTAGCAAGGCCCTCCCATTCTTCTGGAAGGCTCCCTCAGGCCAGCAATATAACATACCAAATCACGTTCACATAAACCGATTCTAATTTTATTACCATATAAAGTGGTAAGAAGTTACTGTGGGGACAATTCTTAAGAAATCGCAATCACACTGCTTACATGAATTTCTGAAGCAAACCTCCCAGTGAAACTACCGCAGTCAAGACAACTGAAAAAACAATGCCCTCAAGACCACAGTTTTACATTTATGCCCTCTGCCTGCAGAAGAATGTGCCTACGGCATTTACTGGTCAGCCTTCCAGAGCACCAGGGTCACACAGAGAAAGAAAGAGAGGAACCTGGACTTGGAGACAAAAAGTAAATACTGCTGATCAATGAGACCTACCACCATCTTGTAGAAAAAAAAAAAGATGGCTCTATAGGTTTTTATTTTGATTTATTAAAATACATTTACCAAGTTTCAGCTGGCATCTGACTGGCAGAATCTTACTAATTCTCACTATACGCGTACCACCTCATTCATACCTCACAAGATGTCCTTAAAGCATTCAATAGATTGCGAGCTGCTTTGAAGACAAAAAGCTTTCTACAGAAGCAATAATACCAACCACAAAAAAATAGCACTTGATATCAAAGCCAGAAGACAGTGATTAGACACATGGATGATGCCACAGCATACATTAAACGTGGTAACACAAATGGATACCATGGTGGAGGGAAGGAGAAGAGGAACACCTGATGAACTGAAAAGCCTGAGACTTACTAGGGAGTTTCCAGGATATGGGATTTAAAACATCACAGACACTCCTAGAAAGGGCAGAATACCAAGCAAAAGAAAGCCACTTACATGACTGTTTGTTAAAATTAGCATTACTTGTATGCATTGTGCATTTCCATGTGATATGATCTATTAATAAAACAGATTATTCACTCTCTAAGTAATCATACACTGAAATACCCAGACCCTCCTTTTGCAAGCCTACTGACTGCAGTTCCTGTTGTGCCTGTGATTAGTAATGACTGTGCAAACTGCTTAGCACTTGGCTATACTAAGTATTTTTTATTTTATCTCCAGTTTTGAAGATTAACACCACGCTACATTGTCCAAGGTACTTGCATCTTCTTACCAGTTGTAGACACACAACAAACCTGCTTCAGTACTATATAGCCAAAATTTCCCGGAAAATTCAAACACCAAAAGCTCCACTATCACTTAAGTCAGATTTAAGATGGGAATCAAAGACACTGGCCCATTTCTCTTTCAACATAATCAAGTGCAACTTTTAAACAGCAAAGTTTGAAATTTACTGTCACAAAACAGTAAGCTTCCCAGCTAAAAACTACACCAACCGATATACAAGGAAATAGGACTTCTTGCACATAGCCCTCTTAAAAACTTCCAGGCAATTCATCCATACTGAAGAGTGTATAAGTAAATCCCTTGCATATCTTCTCACGGCATAGAAAAGAATGGATTTCTTGTTTGAATACCAGAAACACATTTGTCTTCAAATGCAATTGAAAAGTGAATTGAAAGTAAAACCGAACTTGAAGTATCAAATAATCCCTCTGATATTCATTCTTACTCAGCCTGGCTTCCACCTGTTTCTGCTGACTTAAAGACACAAGAGTTATGTATTTTCTCTTGGCACAGTCTTTTTTTTTGTGTGTTTCGCCCCTACCCCCCCTTTTTATTATTGACACTATCTCTTACAAAAAGCATAGGAAGACAGACTACTACTACTACTTGTTGCCTAACGTGGTCTCCTCCTACCAAAATTATTGTCTCAAGTGCAGTTGGTTTATTTCACTTAAAATTGAAGTGAGCCTAAAAGACTTAAGTTAACAATGCTACATCTGTGCAATTTCCTTGAAATTTGACAATGCTGTGCAATTATTGGGTGGGGGAAAATTAAAGAATAAAAAAAGCTTTTGTAGCAAGTCCAGATCTGATCAGAAAACTAAGCTGCATGAAGTAAGCTCAAATTTTAAGCTGTAATAGACATTGAAGCAAGACACCAAAAGGAAATGGCTAGCATGCTTATGACAACTGGAGCTACCCAGGATCATGTTCATATTAAAGACGACTTGGGTTTCACAGAGCAACCTGCTCTAGTTGATCCTGCTTTGAACAGGGGGGGTTGGACTCGAAAACGCTTCCCTCCTCAGCTATTATACGACTCATCTTTGACTTCCAGTAAAGGCATTTGACCTGCAAAACCGATCAGCTTTAAAAGCTATATGAAACTTATTAACATGTTTAATCGAGACACTGGATTTTAAAGTGAAGAAGTTTGTATTTTTTAAATATCAATGCTTTTTGTTTACATCCACCTTCCCTTAAAGGAAACAAAACACAAACAGATGTTTTGTGTTTTGTTGTGCATTGGTGACAAAAAGGTTCGTCATCTATTTTTTCAAATATCTTTTAGCTCCAACCCAGACACTTTGTACACCGCCACTTGCAGTTCTGTAGGCAAAACTGACTTGCATAATTTACAGCCAACAGTTCCACCAAGGACAATGAAATGATTGTTTGCTGAGCTTGTCATAATTACTCAAGTGAAATTTGTCTCAAATACAAGATATTTCACCAAAGAATAAAAAAAAAAAAACCTACGCAGTAGCATGCACTTAGAGAAGAATGTTGACTATAATATACAGAATCCTTGCATCTAATCTCTCTACCACGAACACCACTGGTTCAATTCAGTCAATACCATGCAACCAGAATTTTTAATCAACTCTTACTAGCAGCAGTCTTTGCCAGAAGCTGAAGAAGAACACAGCTTTCACTGAACTCTTCTAGGTACAATTTATTCTGCCACTTCATTTTGTAGGGAGCCTGATTTATTTGACATCAATAGTTTGTTGAGGTAATAAACCACGCAGCAATGATACTATGACTCAGAGCTCATTTGCTAGCAGTCAAGTTGCTTGGCAGCATGACAGGCAGAGTAATGTGTGTTAAAGAAGTATCTATATAGATGCTACAGCTTTCAGAGATTACCAAACAAATACAGAGCCCAGAAAACATGACTTGACTCTCACTATCAATTTTCTTTTGCTTGATTGTGCTCAGCTTCACCTTGAGCACAAAGATTTAAAAAAAAAAAAAAAAAAAAAAAAAAGAGATCTATGCAAGCCAAAAAGCAATAGCTACTCAGTCCCAAGTTTTCTAACACACCCAGCCATTTTACACTACTGCTTCTTTCCAAGAAAAGGTTGTCCTCTATATGCTTACAGAAACCAAGTATACAGTGTGAAAAAACTACCTATCAATTTAAAGTTTAGGGAAGTAAGAGAACCCTCTCTCAGGTAAACATCAATACTCAATAATGTATAGCTACTTCATAAAACAGAAGTCCAGAAATTTTTTCACCTGAGTTTTCTCAAGTGTGATGATAGAGGTTTTATATGCCAACAACATTGTTAAAATGCCTGTTCTTCCAAAAACTCTGTTCTTTGAATAACATCAGCAATCAAGTGAAAAATAAAATAAAATAAAAAAAAAAAAAAAAAGAGGGAGGGAATTTAAAATAGACTAACTTAGACTTTTCTCCCTGGAAATACAAAGTATACAACCAGAATTTTTTCTAGTTGCATTAAAACAGCATAAGCCCCTTTTGTACCAAAGCAACTGAAGTGGCTATGACACTTAAAAAAAATGCCTTATTTTGAATTGTTGTTTATTGTCTTTATCAGCCTCTCTACTTAAATGTCAACCTTCACAAAGCTGCAGACACTACGTGATTCCCATCCTTCCTTTCTCTCTACATATACATGGGGGGGTACAACCATGTATAAAATAAGGCAAAAGTGACAGGCACTAAAGATAAGAAAATTCCAGTTCTATTTTCACTCCATTTCTGTAACTACAAAAAATATGATCAGTAAAGGCCTTTCCATTCAAACATTCAAATTTTAAGAAGGATAATATATCAAGTTATTTTTCACCTATACCTTTATTGTTTTAAGTAATGCATTGAGTTCTATGCAAACACAGCCAGGAAAGTTACAGGAAGTTATCGAAGTAGATGAACTTGTAATAGCTATTTAAAACAAATACTTTCAAAAGAAATTCATAAGGATTACTAGGAAATTCCTTCACAGCTGTTAACTTCAACAAGTGCTCACTTTTCAAGTCATTGAAGACAGCCATCCATTTACATGGCTATTTTTGTAACAGCCAAATCTTCAGCATACAGAGAATCACTGCCTGGTGTTAGTCAGTACTTCCATTCACACTCTTCAGAATACAAAAGTCTGATCTCTAGGTAAGCATCAGAAAAATCAAACATATAACAAATTATGAAGATAAATAAGTCAATAAACCACACTCAAGAAAAAAAACAAAACCTCTAGTACTATTAATCTGAATTTCCAAGTTCCACAAAAGTAAACAGGGATATAGGGGGGGTTGTTGTTGTTGTTTTGTTTTTAAATTTCATAGGTCAGTTTTAAACAGTAAGTCGTTTTCATGAGCAATTTGATGTAGAAGTGATGCAAAGAGCATGTGGGAGGCAGCTATTAAACTTCAAAGAACTATAGGATATCCCCCACGCAAGTCCCAAGGTAGCAGCAGCAGGATACAAGAATTTGAGATGTGCAGAGCTTTCATCTGCACAGTTAACTCAAGTTAAGACATTCTCAAGTAGATCATCTGATTTAACCATATAAAGAAGAAAGTCGGCAGTTCAAGGACAAAATTAGCAGCCATGAGAAATTTTAATGAAAACATGAAGCCTATTTCAGATCACAAGCTTCGGTCATCTCTGATAGTTCCATTTTAACTTTGGTTTTACCTTTTTAATATATGTGTACAAGATAAGCTACATTCTTGAAGAAAAAAAATTAGTGTTCACCTCTGCAAACAAACAAGAAAAGTCTTTGTCATTACACAAGCAAAACCCCAAAGATTTCATCTCACTACAAAGACCATCTAGCAGCCAGACCATATGCTTTGCTATTCAAAAAAAAAAAAAAAAAGTATTAACCAATTCAACAAGAGAGGTGAAGCATCCTTCTGCATAGAGCCATCACAGTATTTCTGACAGAAAAGAGTTTCCATCTAAAGGAAAACAGCAATCTTGCTTTCAATACCACTAGCTCAACTTCTTATAGTGCTTTGCTAAAATAGATGTAAATACTTTATTGTCTTGCAGTTCCTTGATAAGAACCCACTGAGGTTCTTAACAATACTTGGTTTCAGTTCCCCAAACCATTGCTATGGCTCTTTACATGAGATTCAGTATTTCCAAATCATTCCTTAATCCTGGCTACTAGAATGGGACAAAATTCTGCAATCTCACTGCTACTTTTGGAAATTAAAAAAAAAAAAAAAAAAAAAAAGAACAAACCACTGATGATCTTCTTTATATATTGAAGATTTTCATTAGCTATTTTAGCTACAACACTGCTCATGCTGAGACAGATACATATAATCACCATCCACCCCTTCTTAGAGGGAAATCAACAAGTGCAATCCCTTTCCTTTGGGTAAAGACATACCACTTCAGAATGGAAAACTGATTCTTTTTAGTTGATACTGAAATCAATCAATTTAGTTATACTGAAATATGCTCCTAAATACAGTCACTCGTTAGCCTTGATGTTTATTTCTAACAGGGGAGGATCATATTTCTATGCATACTGTAGAAATTATACTGTTTAATATGTATTTGATTCTAATCTATACAAAAAATACTTTTTAATTGCTTTTTAATCAAATACAAACTTTATCATTATAAAATTTTAACAGGGTTTTTTTTGCATTTAACAGATCTGATAAGACAACAAAAATTGCTTGCAGTGACAGAACAGTACTTGCTTTTTCAGTCTTTGCATTATTTAAGGTTACTGAACCAGTAAATCTTATCTTCCTCCATCTTGCATTTATCCTTGGCTGAATGATAAGAACATATTTAATATTTTTCAGCTCTCAATTAGTTTCTTAACTTCAAATAAATTTATCTTATTTGCATTAACTGTAGAAGCAGAAATGCAGAAAAATTGTGTTTGCATAGGCAGAACAGTTCACAGCTACTAATACTTCAAATTCTGAATCCAGGTATTCTCAGTGCTATGCCCACTGTCCTTTAGCAGCTACCTGTGTACCAGACACTTTTATTCAAGTTACATAAATAAATTACAAATTTGTAACAGAGAAGTTATGCCAGATAGCTTACAGTTGTCTGGATGGCCTTGCACGTTCAAAGAACTGTAATTATACTGGCAAGCTTCCAATCCTAGATTTGCTAAAAATTATTATTAGAAATTGATAGCATTTCTTAGTCAAATCCTTAACAATTGTTAGATATTGTTACTTCAGTCTGTTGATTTCATGATGACGAATTTTAGATGTTGCTTCAGATCCTCTTTTGCAGATTAAAAAAAAAAAATCTTTATCCACATCATGTATGTTCTTCATAGACTAAGACACCTGTGATCAAATCAAAAGCAGACAGCAATAAAAAAAGAAAAAAAGAAAAAAGAACAAAAAACAAACAAACAAAAAAACCACAAAACAAAAACCAAACCAACAAACTTACATTTACCTTGATCCAGGGCCTTTGGAAAAGACAAAACTTCAAAAAACAGCCTAACTCCCATTTTCAAAAATCATTTCAGCTTATGAATGCTCTCACTTCCGAAGATAGAAAGATGCTTACGAAAACCTTGCCAGTAACTCACAGGATGCAAGTCGTTTGCTTGATCCATTTTGTATTTCACTGAAACCATAACTTTAAAAAAACCCGTAACTTAATTTTCACAGCAATCTAAGTTGTAGGCTAACTAGCAGTCAAAATTGTCTATCAACAAGTCATGACATTCAGCACAATTTGTCAGTCAGGTGTTTAATAAAGTGCCTCAATTAACATGCTGAGTGAATTAGCTCACTCAGATGAACAAGACTTATTTGTTTCTTAATCTGAGATTTTTAAGATCAAACCATCAAGTCTCCTCCACCCCTCTGCCAAGTCTCCCACTGTTTGTCAAAGCCATACCAAGGAGTGAAGGAGAAGGGGAGCAAGGCATTGCTCTGTCCTGGCTCTGGCTAGGAGGGGGGAGGGAACTTAATGAGGACTAACATTCCCAAATCCCAAGGAAAGGAATGACCAGGAAGCACCTCCACAGGGGCCAGACCAGTTACAACCAAAGTTTGTTTATTCAAATTCAAGTATCTCTTTACATTACCATGTTCAAACAGCTCACACACAGGAGTGTAGGTACAGTACAAAGAATTGTATATGCATCAAAATAAAATAGAACCACAGAATGGCTGAGGTTGGGAGGGACCCCCACAGGTCATCTGGCCCAACCCCTCTGCTCAAGCAGGGCCACCCAGAGCCAGCTATCCAGGACTGTGTCCAGAGGACTTTTGAATATCTCCAAGGATGGAGACTCCACAACCTCCCTCACAGTACAAAAGTGCTTCCTGCTGTTCAGAGAGCACCTTTTGTGTTTCAGTTTGTGCCCATTGCCTCTGGTGGTGTCACTGGGCACCACTGACAGCCTGGCTCCCTCCCTCCAGGTATTTACACACACTGATGAGATCCCCCCTGAGCCTCCTCTCCTCCAGGCTGAACAGTCCCAGCTCTCCCAGCCTCTCCTCATAGGAGAGATGCTCCAGTCCCTTCATCAGCTTTGTGGCCCTTGTGGCATACACACACACGTCAGCTCATTATGTATTTACTGCTATTAGTTATCTCAGGTCTCTGGGTACTTCATTAATTTACTTTTCATAACTTAAAAATGCCAGAAAAGTTAAACGATCTTTTTCTTTTCTAAAGCCAGAAATAACCTCCTTGAGTCTTAGTAGTTCAACTCTAGACTTCTGAAACAAGAAAAGTATCATCCTGCAACTTCAGGCCCAACACAGAAGATATCAGACATGAATAGCATGTCTGCCACTTGATTTTACATTAGCACATTTAAGAAATTGAAGTGAACAGTTTAACAAGAATGATTTCAAATAAACATTTATTTTCTACTCTTACACAGCTGGGACTTCTATATTTTGTCAGTGAAGTCACTGAGAAAACTACTGACTTCAGTGAAGCAACTGTGAGTCCCATAATTAACCTTCCTTTCCCCATAGGCCGAGGGATGTTATTTACCAACCATAAAGTGAACAATCAAGTCAAAAGACAGTTACCTAGAAACTTTAAAAACCTTGACATTAAATCACCTGTGCAAGCACTGCTTACATAGCTCTTGGCTAACGATAGCCAAATGCTTTAAGGAAAAACCTTGTGGCCTTTGGGGTTTTGTCTTTTAAGAGAAGTAGCAATTTCACAACCTTAGAAGAAACAGAAGAATTTCTAAGGCAAAAAAAAAAAAAAAAATTAGCACTGTATCAGTTACCAAATGCAAATTTACTGGAATTGAGAACTTGTGAAACTGAAAAATGTGCTTAAACAATCAACTGAGCCATGAAAGCACCAAATAAATATTAAGGTAGCTTAGTCATAAATTAAAAAATAAGAGCTTTTGAACCATTCAGGAGTGGTGTTACCACTCCATCTTCCATTTAAAGTACCGTATTTAAATAAGACTGAAGTATAAAAATAAATGATCAATTTTAGTTAAATCCAGTCCTCAGGTAACTCATGTTCTGCTAATTAACTTTATTCTAAAAGTTGCTAAAATATAAAAAGGAAGGTTTCCTTCTTTTTTAATACGGTCAGTTCTTTTTTTTTCCAGCAGGGGTTTTACCTTTTTCTTTCTTTTCTCCTCCTCCCTTTTCTGTTGTCCAAGTAAGGCTTTAATCTTTAACATAACATGTATCGTCAAGATCAACCTAGAAGCAATAGCTGCACAAGGTTCAGTTACCTCAGGAAAGTCAAAGGCAGGAACCTTGTAGAGCAAAGACTTTTAGGATCCAATGGAAGTACATTAAGAAAACAACAGAGGTTTAGAAGAGTATCAGATTCAAAATTCTGCTTTGGAGAACGTAGAAGTTTATCAAAAACCTCTCCTTGCTTCAGGTGGTAAGGAAAGCTGGTACACACAGCCCATAGCAGCTGAACTGATAAGCAGTCTAAGAACTTCAGTTGTCTCTTATTTGTTCAAACAATTTTTAGAGAGTCTGGAGAGACTGAGGAACTACATTAGGGGGTAGGGGAAGCAGGAGAGAGATAATGGTTTTCCCAATCCATACATTCATGAAATCTGCAGGACAGCAAGCAGGGCAGGGAAAAGAAGAGGGAAACTTACTTCAGTGAATGAGTTTAGATAATAGAAAATAATATTTTGTACAACACACAAGTGCTCTTCCAATATAAAAGTCACTTGAATCCATATTTACATCATGTATAGGTATTTGAAGTTCTATAGTCTCCAAGTTTAAGAAGCTCATGAACAATGCAGGTAATCTCTAACTAGGATTGCCAGCCAATGGGTCCCTCTACGACATACAAAGTAAATCCCAAAACTTGGGCTATGCAGATATACATAAGTACTCCGATTAGCTGTTTATATACACACACACACCCAGTAAAACCTTGACAGGGCCCTTTTCCAATCCTGAGGCCAGGTGATACCAGCTGCATCCTACTACAGAGCACTTAACCTTAAATCTCCCCTAGGCTCCATGAGACACATTTGTAGCCTGAAGACAAACATTTAGGTGGGAAAGGGAGTCATCCACATTAGTTTCTGTTCAGACTGCCAAACAGAAAGCTGTAAGCAGCATTTTCATAGCAGAAAATTATGAGTACATGGTGCATTCCTTCAGTAAAAGGTACAGGCATATAGGGACACCAAGAGGCATCACCCCTCCTGGGATACTGTGGCAATGGAGGGAGTAAACCTTGTACAGTCTTGCCTGTTATCACCTATTAGAAATGGCTCCTGGAGCTTCCCATACAGCATCCAAGCATTGTCCAAAACTTGAAGTAACAAATTACTCCATTTGTTACATTTTCTTCCTTCACTGAAAGAAGAGCTTTCTAGTTTTACCCAACGGTATGTTAATTCATACTATGATAGAGCAACGTAAGCCCGGTAGTCAAATCCAGGTTTTACCCTCCCACCTGTGCAGTAACTAGGAGTAACAGAGAACATACGTACACAGTTATGTATAGCACAGCAAACATTTCAGCAGATCAGACCATGCAGTTGTTAAACCAGCTGATATGAATTGGGAGGATTAGGAACTAGCAAGTTCCCTTGCTCCAATGCAGGAATATTAAATACACACATGCCTATCTGCCTCTCACTATTAGGGAAGTAAACCACTGCTAGATTTCCTTTTATGAGAAACCTATGTAATTTTTTATGATAAAGACCAAAGTATTCCTGCCTGGTACCTCCCTTTCCAGCACTTAACTGCATTAATAATTTCTTTTAAAATATTAAGCTACATAAGTTACAACTTACATTGAACAAGTTGCTTTAAAACAACTTCTAATCAAATAAACCGTTAGAATATAAATCAGCCATCCAACCAAATGAAGTTCTCTCAATCTGTAGCAGTTTGAATATACCAGGCTTTGTAGAAATCCTGAAAATAAGCGCCTAATATGGCATATTTCGAAAGACAATAAAATTTTATTCAATAGCAGACTATAAAGAAGCAGAATGTTCTAACAGGCAGGATCATTAACTAAGACCACCCTGGCTTTGCACTTTCTGTGTAAAGCAATTTTCCTTTTTGGTTCTTTTACCAGCATCTTTCCTGACAGCCTCACGTACTTCAGGAACCTATTCAAGCAAGGATGTGCCATTTTACTAAACATTTATGCAGGAATTAACACAGTGGGAACCTAATTTGGTTCTGATCTCTAGACTAGTGGAATAGTAAAACATATGCATACAATAATAAAATAAATGTCTTTCCTGCTTTTAATAATGATTGAAAAAGAGAAACAAGTGTCATTCTATATGGATTCAGATACTGCTAGTCTAATCATGCGTTCAAGCAAACCTAAAACAATGCCCTACGTATGTAAATTTACAATAGTATTCTTAACCTAAGACAGCATTCACACTGCATTATTATTACAAAACAAAACAAAAAAAGGAAGAAATGACAAACACTTAGTACCTAAAAAATTCTCACACAAATTCTGTTCCCTTCAGACATCTTCCTTCTACTAGCACTGGCTGTTACCAAGTTACATTTGTATAGTTAACTCATTTGTGAGACACCTAGAATTATTTATGATTAAGTAATGACAAAAAAAAAAAAATCAGAATGCTGAGAACACAAAAGAAGTCTCAGTGGAATATTACCAATTGGAACAAGCTCTAGATATTCCAAAAAGCTGGCAAAAATACCCAAATAAGCCATTTTCTCTCCTGGAAATAAAACCATGGTTAGCTGAATTCAAATACTGAAATACTATGATACAACCAGAAGTACAGCATATGTGCCTAGTTACAAAAAAAACCAAACAGTAGCATTCTTTTAAAAACAACAAAAAATTTTAGAATGGAAACTTACTTGTGCATATTTTCCACTCCTATTATGATCATGATATAGTAGGAAATTCCACTTTGTATAACAAAATGTAAGGCATACCTAGAAAAAAAAAAATAATAGTAAACCCTCACAGCATTTTCATTAATGACAATAAACTGCATGCATTTATTTATTTAACATGAAATTAAAAGAGGTTTGTCAAATTTTAACTTCACCCCTGCTTCAAAAAACCCCTTTTGTTCTATTTAGGTTTTCCGCAGCCCTCCCTTCTGTTGAGATCTTCCCCCTTTAGCATAGCACAGGCAGCAGTAATGAACAAGAACTACAAACTTAGCTAGAATTCTCCAGCTCATAAACCAGATTATACTAAGCACTGATAATCCTTAAAATACAAAGAATATGTCTCATAATACTTCCACTTGGCACTATTTCATGCGTAAATAACATGAATGTTTTGTGATTCAATTTCTATACTCATCTTTTTACCTGTTTGCAACAATAGGTATCTCAGATAAGGCTAACAATATCTTAGTATCCACAATATCAGTACATGGGAAGATTTCCCAGTCAATAGAAACGATAACTCTGTCTAGCCAGACTCTTTGCCCTGGGTCATCAATAACTGATAAAGGGATGGTGGTGATAATGGTCTCAAAAACACAAACAAAAAAAACCCTACACACCAACAACCCGCAGATTTATTTCACGAAGGAGCTCTATCCTCCTTATTTGTTCTTCACAGCTTACCACCATAGCTACCATGCTACCATACTACCATTGTTTTGGTTTTGGGGGGGGTTGTTTTGTTTTGTTTTTTGAAGGAGTTATATTTCAGTAAGCTGAAATATAGCACTGGTGGCAAACCATTGCCAGTGACTGGGGAAAAGCGCCTGATCTTCACCAAATTGATTCTCTTTCACTCTGGTACTTTAAGTGCCTCAGTAGCATACTTACATGTGCTCAGGTGACACACTGATCTAGTTTTGGAATTTTTCCCATAAAAAGCAGCCTAAAAAGCAGCTACTGTTTTGTTATACTGCTGATACTGTTTTCTTTCGGCTTATCATCAACAATTTCCTAATTTCATTCCTCACCTATTCCTAAGGAAATGTCTTCAAAGATTTTCAACAAGAAACCCAGTTCTATCCAGCTAAAATCCTACAAAGTCTACACATGATGAACTGAGGGAAAACAATTCATTTGGATATTAACTGACCTTGAAAATCATGACTTTTTATGGAAGATCCAATCTGCACACACTCTCATGCTTCACTACTAGCTAGTCTCATCTAAGATATAACTACCTAAAATTCAAATGCACATTTAATACAAGCAATTGCCGATTAAAAAAAATTAACTTTTTCTTTTCATATCAGCCACATATTAGCAACACTGTGTAGTAAAGACAAGCATCAGTGAAATGACAAAAAAAAGTTTAAGACGTTTGCTTCTTAAACAGAGAAAGGGACATAAGGGATCAAAGCCTGAAAAAGTTTGGGTTGACAAGGAGTATCATATCAAGATTACAGTCTCTGAAAATATTTCTCTTTCAGAGTTGTTAACAGTAGCAACACGATTGATCTCCAATTCAAAAATTAAAAGGGATGCATTTAAATACAACATGAAGTAGTACATTTTAGCTACATACAAACATATTTCTAGGTCTTTTATGCTATTCGCTATTATCCCAAGGAAATTGTCCCTTCTCTTCCTGTCCCACATCACCATCACAAGCACTACAAAGGTGACTGAAAACTAACACATCTGAAACTGAAGAGGACAACATAATGACTAATAAATATTCTTAAAAGGGCACAGATTCCAAACTATTTCCCATATTTAGGTTTGCATGAGATTTTCTGCAAATTTACATTTACTATAACCACTATGTAAGAAAACAGGAACAGTTTCCCTCTTGTACACACACTTCATAACACAAATAAAGAGTCGCTGAAGGTGTGCCACGAGATTGTAACCTATACTTACACTTGATTCCTTGGGGAGGGGTGAGAGGAACAAAACAAAACCAAACCTTCAGAAAACATGCTTGTATAATACACACTTAAGCAATAGGAAGAAGAGTTGGCACAAGTGCAACAGAAGTATCAGCTAAAGAATGTGTACTTTTAACATCTCAAATTATGTTCTTTCTTTTTGGCATTTTTAAAAAGCTTTTTGTTCTATGGTTGTAAGAAAAAAAAACTTTTTGTAAAATAGAAGTTCATTGCTAACATAATTGCTTTAAGTAGGATCCAAAGCAAACTAGAATAATCTGGATTTCTGCTTTGGCATAAGATTTCTCTCTGAGTTCTTTTCCAGGGCATATTGCTAACGAGAGACTTCCACAAATCTTTATTTATATCTGTTGGGGGTGGAGGTTGTTTCTTTCTAAAGTCTCCCATCCCCAAATTTCAGATATGAATACATTGTCAACACTTTTTAATTACAAGCTACAATTAATGATTTCTGTTTCCAAAGCAATGGATACAGAATGTGCTTCTAAAGCTTACACAGCTCTCACAAAAGCCACACACAGTAGCACCCATCTCCCGTATCGTCCTCCTCATTTAGTGCTAAGACTGCAAGACTTTGGCATCGGATCATTCTCTCAAAGCAAAATACCATGGCCAGAAGTTTAAGAAATGCATGGCAGTTATGGAATTATATATACAAGTAAATTGCACATGTAAATCCAAGGAATAAAACTTACTGATTTTTGTTTTCCTAAATTTAAAAGTAATACATAACAACTAATGTTGAGAAGCCTCTGCAACATGCCAATGTAGAGGCCAAATCTGTGGTTAGGAATGCCAAGAATTATTTATATGCACTCTGTGTGTGCACAGACACATGCATGCGCACACTGTGTGCATCTTCCCACCTGCACAACAGCTTGATTAATTCCCCCTAGTTCAGTAATACTCTACAATAGTCAGTATAAATAAGTCTTCTATATACTTAAAGCTGAGCAAGCACTTGGTTTACTATGCAATAAAACGGAACTGGCACTTAATTAATCTTAAGCCAGCTTGGGAAGATAAGAGCCATTTAGTAAGCTAATTTTGAAGGAAAAAAAAATTTTCACTAAACTAAATGCATATGCTTTATTAGCCCTACTAACATTCTGGCTTGCTACACCATGAAAAGATCAAGATGTGAAAACAGCAGTCACAGAAAATTTGTGTTTAAAAAAACCAAACAAACCACACCCTCCCTCCAAAATATAAAAGAAAAAACCCACACACAAAAAACTCTCAAATCAAGGCCAGCTCCTTTCCAGGTGTTTTATACTACTAGGAGAATCATCAGTTCTGCAGTTCCAGCCATTCTTCCTACAAAAAGTCAGATTATATTCAATATTCAGAAAAAGACACAGCAAGTTATCTCATGCAGTGAATATTTAAGAGAAATTATCTTAGTCATCACACCTGTGCTGTGCCTCAAGAGAATACTTTTCAAGCAAGTTTACAGAAAAACTGGTACAAGTTAAGCAAACTGCACCTGCTCCATCATCCCAAAACCACAGGAAGACAGTATGTTAGTTTTCAGTTTGCAAATGGAAGATCTTTCAAAATTTGTGCACTGCATCAGAAAATTTAAGCCAATTTCTGTATGTTTGCAGCAGGTAAAACACACAGAATTAGGTAATAAGGTTCTTCATAACAAAACTTTGCTTCTCTGCAAACAAGAAATGAAAATCTACAAATCCCTGAAAAGTAAATTTACATGCAACTTACCATCCAAAACAAAAAAGTGCAAGATAAAGGCCCAAGAGGGTTGCAACAACATGTCTTATAAATGGGCTAGTTTTGCTTGAATGAAGGTATGTTCGAAACCAAACAGCCGCAAGCAAGGCAAACAGTTGGCACACTACAAAGTTGACCTGCATAAAAAAGAAAAGAAAAAACTTCTCACACACTTGTGTATTAAAAATTAACATAAATATCCACACGTTATTAGCAATTTGCAGAATCTTTGGCACTGCCATGGCTCTTACCACAGCATGTCAGCCTTAAAGAGCTTCCTTCTCCCCAGAACCCCTCCCCTCCCAAAGCACAAAACAGTGCTCCCCTGAGCAGCTAAGAAGGAAATATACATCTAACTGTAGAGGCAATCTGTGCATGAATCAAGAAAAAAAAAATTAATTTTTACATATTTTCCTGTAAATTTTCCATATACCAAACCACTCTATCAACCATGGAATCATTTATACTCTCACAGTAACGTGAAGATCTGGGTTGCGTTTTTATTTACTTTTTAAGTGAGCATGATTTGGAAACATGCATCAGCTACACAAATCACTGGCAGATCACTTCAGTGGCCTGTGCAGAAGCAGGGCTCAACGAAGTGCACTTCAGTGGTACGTAATCAGATAAACAGCTTGGTTGCACACTGGATTTTCTTCTTGTGCATTCAAGTAGGATAGTTTCAGAAATTCCTCCTCCCTTCAGGCCATTTAGTCTACAAGATAGAAAATCTCTTGTATATTAAATATTTAAAGACATTAGGGCACTGAAAGGAAAAGTGGAATTAGAAAAACCAAACCAGTGAGGTTAAAAAAAAAAAACAAACCATTCTGACTGTGGCCTGAAATAAATTTAACAGTAAGGGCACGATAAAGAAATAATTTCCTCGAATACAGCAACCGCTACCAAAACTGGCTTAGGCTTAAGCTACAAAATGCCAGATGAACTCCTTTATTTGGAAAAGAACATCTCCCACTCCATGGATTTTTCTCTTCCATAGAAAACTGCCTACAACTGTCTGCATCTAATAGTAGCATCCCAAGTCATCACAAGCAACAGCCTGGGGACCATTCCTTGAGGTCATAATCACTTCAACACAAGAAACTTGCACATACTGTATGCTTGACTAGTCCTTAGCACTACAGTGGTTTAGCCTGTTTGATGTCACTTAGCTGAAATATATACTTTATCTTAATACCACAGGGTACAATGACAACACCATTTTTATGTTCACGACAGCAGGCCTAATACTGATGTTTGCAGCAACACAGTGCATGCCTTTAGTACTACAATCATCTAGCCAATTCCTTCATCATTTTTCAGCCAAGCTTCAAGCAGTAACAGGTAGGGGTGTGAGAGTATGCAAACATGTTTATATTTAAAGTAGAAGCTAAGTAACACCAGCTACCTACAGAACTCTCATCTTTGTAACAATTGCATAGATTACCCATTTGCAAATCCAAGGATAATTCCCCTTTTTCTGAATCACTCTAAAACTTTCTGTAATACCAAGTTACACAAGTAAAGAGGCTCGAAAGGCAGGGCTGCTCTTTTTAACAGGAGCAGTTCCCTAAACTAAACTCTCACGTACACTTTGCCATCCATTCTCTTACTCCCACATTCACATTATGCTTTTAACAGTATTTGAAAAATCTTAAATGAATGAGGAGATATTCTTTCAGGGCATAACTTGACCTGTTTTCTCTCCTTTATAAGCAATGATGCAAATGGAACAGAGCACGGTTTATAACTTGGAATGAGTCTGTGGATTTAGTGGAAAAGTTTCATACAAAACAGTCAAGTTTAATGAACCACTGAAAGGGAAATAAACTGATAATGTTTTTTAAAAAAAGGGGCAATAAAGAAAAATTAAAGCTGAAGTAATTAACTATGAATTCAGTATTGACATTTGTTTTGGATATTTATCACAGAAATTATGCTATGTATACCACAGAGCATGTTTCTGATCCAAGGAACTCGCACCCTAGACGGACTAGAAGGGGGAGTGAGACAGAAGAGAAAATTGGGACAAATACACAGTGAAGCTGACGTGAAGAGACAGAGGGAAGAAAGGGGCATGAATACCTGTCTGTAAGTGATAGCACAGTGGACAAGTTAGCATTGCTGGTTTTACTGAATGCCCAGACATCACTGCTTTGGTTGCATTACAGATTATTTGCCAACTGGTGTCTTATGATGCTCTTCTTTTTCAGATTACCCCTCAAAGCAAGCTAGCAAGACCCAGGGAAGTAGAAAAGTCATCACCTGGCTCCTGCTATTACCATGGCAAAGAGCAGAAGTGCTTGGCATCTCTGACCTGTATCATCATCTCCATAGGAGCAGACAAGCAAAACAACAAACCTTGAATTTCACAATTGAGGGTGAGCCTGGAGGTTTAGGAATGTGGAAAATCCTCATACAAAACATGCAAAGAGAATCTGAGAAAGGTGCCCCCTCTTCACTCCCTACCTGCTGACTCCTTTCCTGAGCACTTGCTCTTGCTTTAGCTATTTACTCAAGTGACCAAATCCATATCTGAAAAACAGTATCCCATTAAACAAACAAACAGAAAAAAAAAAACCAAAAAAACCCAAAACACCTTCCCCAGTAAGAATATTTTGAGAACAGCAATAAAATGCAGGATATCATACCTTTAGACCAACCCCACAAGCAAAACTTCCGATTTTGTCAATTGGATGTCAATTCATGATGTTGGTGTTTTGAACATACAACTAAATGACTCAAACAACGCAATCTTTTTCCGAAAGCCTTCCTCACAAGTGATTCCAAAACTACCAGTGGGTATTTTTAAA
The DNA here is from genome assembly GCF_000690835.1 of Fulmarus glacialis. Lineage (NCBI taxonomy): Eukaryota > Metazoa > Chordata > Aves > Procellariiformes > Procellariidae > Fulmarus > Fulmarus glacialis. The sequence continues at coordinate 14,151 of NW_009198441.1, read as the reverse complement.
CTGTTCTTCCCAAAAAGTGTACAAATGTATGCATACTTGGATACATAAAAGACATCACCACAATGTTCTTAACTTGCCTCGCAGTGCACCGAAATGCAGATTACAAACCACCAACGGTTTTGCAGATTTGTATTACATCAAATCCTCCCAAAGCTTTAAATACATATTTGTAAAACCAAGCTATGCAGCAGTTAAGATTTGAAAGCCATGCAACTTCAGTTTAGCCTTTATACATACTACTTCTGACAATATTTTTTGTGCTGCTTTATTCCATTTTCCCCAGCAGGATTTCTGCTTCATTCAGCAAATGGACAACTGCTCAGTTTTGCCCTCATCCTATGACCCATTAAATGCTTACCATCTGCATCCTACACTGGATACAAAAACCTTACATTTCCCAATAGACATGTTTATGCAGATCTGTCCGTAACGTGGGAAGACTACATAAAATAAATGTAAACTTTGCAATATATTTGTGAGATCGGTGTTCTTATTCCTGTTCTAAAGGTAGGTGACTGGCATGCAATGATGAAAGCCCAAAGGGTAAAATAAATGCCCACTAACTTTGGTTGCCCAATTTCAGACACTCAGTGCCTGGTTTTTCAGTCAGTACTTTTAACAGAACTTTAACTGGAGCTGTGCTTTGAAAATTTAACTTCAACTCCTATTTTGAATATCCAGCATGCCTATAAATCAGGCTCAAAGTATCTCAAAATGCAAGCGGAATTTTGAAAATCATCATTACAACATATTTTCATTATATTGTTTCTCCAGGTCACTAAAACTCTCTGGTTTACTAGTGATTTGTATTCCGAATAAGGGAAGGAGCTCATATGGAAGAGTTTGTGATCACTACTGGGCTGTGTTACAGTCACATATGTAATCTTCATCTGACACTTTTTTTGACTTTTGAGTATTTGCTATCACAGGCCATATATTCACTTGGTAAACATTTTGAGTATCTGATTTCTTACATTTCAAAATAGAAAACACAGCATTTCTACCACAAAGTAAAAGCTTATCCATTTGCTATCACCTGTGGTTGCTTCAGTCCAAAGCACAGATTCCTACCACTTCAGCTATCAGAAATATGTACTCATTTCGACACAGAAATAAGATTAATCCCTTGTCAATGCTATAGGACATAGAAAGAGAAACTGATTCTCTGGGATCCCAAATTCCATCCCATTCGCTTCCAATTCCAGCAGCAAGACAATGCATGCATCTACACAGCGTTTTAGTTCAGATCAGGAGGGGGCTTCTGAAGCAAGCCTCCCAGTTGTCCTCACTTCAGATGCTTTGGCATGCATTGTACAGTGGTGTCCGAATACACAAACCTGATTTCTTTTAAGCTAAACTGAACCAGAAGATCTGCTCCAAAGGTAAGCGGATATTTAGCCCATGGACTGACCTAGGCAAAAGCAGTATTTCCCAAAATTATTACAGCATCAATATTGGATCCTCAGTGCCAACCACTTCATTCCACAGAAACACTCCTCCTGTACTGCACTAATTGCTGAAGTAAACAAAGCCAAAATTTAACGTCCAGCCTTTCCCTAATTACATCTCCCATCTTTACCCACATTGACCAGTGTGGAGCTGACATACAGCTCCACTGTATCCACACACCGAGATACATGAAGAACTCAAGATATACAACTTGCCTTGAAATAGAGCACAAAAATTATCTGGCTTCCTAGAACACAAACAGAACAGCCATTCAGATAGCAAGTGAGCAGGAAGAAGGACAGAGCTGGACATCACCATCATGGAAAGCTTCCACAAGAAACAGGTGCTTAACTAAGCAGTTATTTTGTTGGCAAATGTTACATACAGTAACTTCAACATCTGGGAGTGGTATACTTGCATACCTTTTGAAAACTTATGTCAAGCTCTTACAACATTGTGAGTATGGGCAAAATACAACTTCTAAACACCTCACGACTTGGTCAGATGTGAGCAGAACACCCACAAAGAACAAAGATGACACATTCTTGACAACGGCTTGATTCATTCCTCAAACCAAATTCTAACTTGCCTCCCTGAAGTCATAAAACCTGTTCCAATAAGTAGCTCCAGTTTTATAGAAGAAATAAAAAACCCCGATCCAAAAGCGGAAACTTCCTAGGGGAAAAAATTTCTGATGCAGATGCATGGAATAGCAAGTTTCACCCTGAATAGTTATAATTTAGCATACATATAAGAAAACAAACACAGAATTTTTTACCTCCTCAGGTACAGGTCATACCAACAGCTCAAGTTATCATGACAGTAAGACCTCAAAGTCCCATATAGAGAGCAATGTGTAATGGAAAGTTATGTGCACATAAGAATAAAAAACTTACAATGATAATGCAAATTATCAGCACTGGTTATTCAGCAATGATTAATGCAGGTGTGTGTTAAATACCACTTAGACATACTAAGCTATTACAAAACCTGCTGCATGTATTGTAGCAATTAAAAAATGAAATCCGCTATTTTGGTGCAAGACCAGTCATACAGCCAGTGCAGTTTACAGGCATGCTTTATGCCAAATTAACAGTAAAACATGAGCATGAATTCGCAGTTGCAATGTTTGGAGTAGCTACATAAAATGCAAATCCATTAACTGCATTAAAGTGTCTATGTAACAAATTTCCCATTTGCATGACCTGTGCAAAAGTCAACGGAAAGTTTATAACAAAACTTTTAAAAATACATTTAATTTTTGAAAGACTAAAATAAATGTAATTTATACCACACATTTGTAAAAACAAAGTTGTTTTTTAAGAAAAAAGTGTTTGAGGAAATCAAGTCTTTACACAAAGCAAAAGAAAAGGAGAAAAAGGTCACTGATTGCTACAAGGATTTTCATCATCAAGAGGAAGTTTTGGCAAAACATTTGAACGGCTAGAAATCTCCAACCTTCCGACATAGGCAGCATTTTTAATAAACCATTAAAGAAATTTTTTAAGTCCACATTAAAAAGAAATATAGAAGAAAAGACTACTTCTCCTATGAAACTAAGTTTTACTATACTGCTATGCAATTTTTATCCACTAATTCAGATTTTAGGCTAAACTTCCTCTTCATATCAGCTATATTTTAATATCAAAAGCCAATCATTGCAGCCAAGCCCTCCAGAGTCCTGCTACTTGACAGCACAGAAGGCATTTGCCTCATTCAGAAAAGCAGCCAAAGTAGCATGGGAATTTTACTGATATAGATAATTCTTAACTGGATGACAAAAATTAATCACAGTGGCCCACACGGCCTACAATCCACTGAGAAGTAGCAATATCATTGTATAAAGTTTTGCTTACTAGCTCTAGCAAGGCACTGAAAGGCACTTAGAAGTACAACAGGGACAATAAATTACCTTACTAGAGAAACAGTGGTCTTGCAGGTGGAGCACCAAATTCAGGAAAACAGCATTTTACTATCTCTTCTGCCAATGACCCACACAAACTCTTTGAAAGTTACATCCTCTTTGTGCATCTTTATTTTCTCATTTTTAACAAATCTTCTCTGCTCAGAAGACCAAAAAAGTATTTAAACCTGTTAACTGCAATGAATGCCAGTGGCCTCAATAACATGCTTTTGATGAATAAAAGCTGATGTGGGTTTGTTTTGGTTTGGTTTGGTTGGTTTTGTGTGGGTTTTTTGCTGGGGTTTTCTTGTTTGTTTCATTTTTTTAAGTTGTTCATTTAAAAAAAAAAGAAGGCATTTTAGTTTTTATTGCTGATGAAATAGGCTTTGGAAAAAGGTGACCAAAATATAAGCAGAAGCACTGAAGCCTGTCTGAGCACAGAGCCTAAAACAACAGTTTTAAGATGCAAGATGCTTCACAGGTAACAGTCAAGAACCTGTGGAGACAATGATTCTGCAGCCAGAGATTTAGGGGGTTTTCCCCACTTTTGCCACACCGTGGTATATTTCCTCCATGGAATTCAGTTTTTCTGAGCTGCAAGATGCCAGCATTACTTGTCTATAGCCTGTCTATAGTCATTTTTGGTCCACCACTCTACCACAGAAACAAAGCTATTGCACATGCAGTTCCTGCTTTGTCCGCCAAGGCTAGTGAACAAGGTGCATTGAGCAGCATTCCTAGTCTCCCATCTTATGACCCTATCTTCAACAATTACAGTTATTAGAGAGAAAAGACGATTTTAAAAATCATTTTAGAATATGAACTGCAAAAACACTTCAAAAAGAGCTCTTGCAAGAGCTAGGCAATCAAGACAGAGTAATGTACATTTTCTTTAAAAAGAAGCACCGATCTTAAAGCTGAGGCTTCAACTTTTTTCTAAATCTATAGGGCTATTTTATTAGCAGTAACACTGTAAAAACCACAAACCCCTCCAAGGATCATATTTGTTGACACATACTTGTCAAAAATTGCCAAACCTTATCACAATTAATGAAGCCTCAGTTGTGCCTTGTTTCTCAAACATCAGTATTTTCTTGTCCTCGCTGCCAGTTAGGTCAAAACTGTTTCCCTCTTCCACCACAACAGTCAGTTGAGGAATTAAAAACATCTACAGATGTTCACAAAAAGCTACTTATAACACAGGAGAGCTGATCCTTCTCCACAGCAACCAGATAGCAATACAGATGGATCTTCTTCTGTCCAATTTCTAACCTTCACCCAATATAAAAGGAAGAAACAGCTTGTACAATTATCCAATAATTGCCTGCTGCCAAATGACTAAGAACTGAAGAGTAAGAATAACTACTATTTGAAATCAACAATCAATTTTCCAACTATTTCCTGAAAATTGCTGCACTGATATTAAAAAAAAGAAGAACAGTTTCCACAGTAAAGCTGAAAAAATCAATTCCATGAAAAGAATCAAAATCAAACTGTTTGGTAATTTTCTGCAATTTATTGGGAAATGTCAGAAAGAGGAGTCCAGAGACACTGGCACAGGTATCTAGTAAAGCTGAAGGACACTTGAGAGAGTAATTCAGAGAACATGTCTTCTCTAACTGATAGGAAAAACCAGGTATTCCTCTTTCAACTCAAAGGTCATAAATCTTGTGGCAATGCTTTCAAATGCATTTTTGGTTCAAATAATAAGCAGCATCTTCCATGATGAAAACGTAACTAATTAAAACTCTTGCCCTGAAGTCTCAACCTCACTTAATGGGTGAAATATGAAGAAACAGAGCATAAGCAGCAGTGGTTATTTTGGGGTAGTATCAGTATGGGAGATGTTTATGTTAAGGCAGTGCGTTCTTTGTAGCAAAGATTGTGTTAACTGCATGTTTATACAGTACCCAATGTGAAGGGACACTCATTTTCAGATGAGACTTCCAAGCACAGCTCCTCTAACAGCAGCCACTTCCTTGAAGTCCGTACTCTAACGATTTGTGTTAGTCAACTTTAACAACACTGGCAAAAGCTTTTTAACATTGCACGAATATACTTCATATGAATTTATTGGACTTCATATGAATTTATTGGTAGCTGTAAGAACTTACTCATCAGATTCTGAATGTTTTCTTTCCAAGCTGATTTCAGTCCAAACCATCAAAGACAGTCATGACATTGATTAATAATAGTATTTCTATTTCCAGTATTAACTTCCGATTTCTAGCTTGTAATTCTTAAGTATGCTGGAGAGAGTGAAGAACATCATGAAGAACACGATGTAGGCACCAGTAATCTGGTTTGTGCAATAAATGAGCATCAAATCCAATAAGCTTTTTCAAACAGGGCTTACTAAATCATTACTCAGAATTACTCTAAGAAAAACTGTATCACTAAAGATGTAAAATGAAACATCAATGTACACATTTCATAGTGAAAACAATCAAAACTAATTCATTAAGGATAGGAAGATGTCAGCTGAAGGGTGTTCTCTCCAATCAGCTCTTAAGGATTCAGCATTATAGATACTGAGCTGTCACACGTAACAGTTATTTATTCACAGGAATAGCCAAAATCTAGGAAGCAAGTTTGGTTCAAAGGTGAAATTGGACTAAGAATGGTGGCTTGGGGTTTTTGCTTGTGCGGTTTGTTTTGGTTTCTTCTCTCCTTGAAAACAATAAGGACCTAAACCACTTGCTTCTGTTGAGCAAAAACTGGTTTGGCCAGTTAAAGGTTGCAGAACTCGGACTCCCAGGGAAAAAGGGTTTACAACATCAAAACACAACAGCCTGGCATTATGTTGGCAAAACACAGTTCCAAACAAAGACAAACTCAGCTACGGAGTTTTCAGATGCGTGACTTTTTATCACACGCACGCAGTGCACATGCACATAGTGATTAACCTCAAAATCTCTATTCTTCATCACGAATATCAGCAGTACACAAGATATTCAAATGTATATTTAAATGACAACTTTTTATTTTAATGCTCAGAGAACCACTGCAGTGCCTGAAATTTTGTAAAAACTTTACAAGTTACTCACTTTCCTAGTAATTTAAAAATAAAGCAAAAGAACTAACATCTTTGGAGGTATCCTTCTCAAATGCAACCAGAAACAGACACTTTCTCCATTAAGATCTACCTCAGTACTATTATATTGTGCTGATACATGAGAAACTGAAATCCATCTTAAAGTAAGCAACAAAACATGGAAAGTAACACTCTCTTGTCCATATAGCCTGTATGAAATCCAGTAACAGCAGTAGTCAATTTAATTAGCAAGTAAAACAAATGTTCCCCAACTTTAAAACAGCCAGCTTCTCAGTGTTCTCCATGGAAAAAAAAAGAGAAAGAAAAGGAGTTCACCGTGCTCTCCCTTGGATGAACTACTGTTCAGCTAGACAGTCTCTACTCCTCCATGTCTATTATTCTCCTGCTCTTCCCAATTCAGGAATCATCTGCATGAAATCAGCCACCTACAAAGTCTCCAAGCACCACAACAGCCCTGTAAACATTTGCAATACACAGCAACCTGCAGAAGTAACAGACACTACTTCAAACTGTTACTGCTTTTCAAATTAATTCAATTTTCTTTTATAATATTTTAGTAACATTTAGAATTATGCTTCCATATTAAAATACTTTATTTAACTTCTTACATTCAATCCCATTACAGATAATCATTTGTTAACATATTCTAAGGCTAGACCTTGTACAGATCTAGTAGCAATAACTGGGCTTCTAATAAATTCCTGCAGATTCACAATGGCCTCAACTTCTTTCTAGCTTTTTCACCATGAAGAATAAAAACCCATTCATTTTACTCTGGACTGTCAGTCCACTTTTTGAGTGACATGCTTAGTCTTTGCTGAATTATTGTGTTTTATAAATATATATATATATGAATGATTGACAGGAAGCAGTAGAATCAAGAGCATTGTTCAGCCAGAATGCAGGTCAGAAAGATAAGGAATGATCTATCCAGGTAGCATTACCAGTACAGAATATACCACTGTAGTTACACAACCAGGGTGCTCACAAGCTGTGTTTCAGAATAAGAGTACCTTCTCCTTCAGCTTAGGCCACTTTAACCAGAACTAAAAAGAAACGCCAAAATCCCAACTACAGCACATTACACCATTACAGCCAAACCAAAAGGGCTGCTTCACCTTTGGATATATTATTCCAGAATAAAAGGCAGAGCTATGGATGTTTTCCTTTGCAAAAGATGGCTTAGCTGCTGAAAACATCACTTAAAACAAGCAGGCTTAACTAGCATTTATCTAAATTTGCAGACAAATTGAAATTGCCAAACAGCTCTGTTCACTTGAATGAGTGCTAGAAAACTAATAATGACAACTGATGTTGAATGTAAAGTATTTTCCAAAGGAAAGAAGGAAAATGAAATATCCATACCGAAGAACTGCATCAACATTCTTTGTAAAATAAACTGCAAAGATGCACACATTAAGTAAACAGGTTTTCACCTGGGTATGTCCATTTTTTTCTCACCTTCCGGGAGAAAATAAAACCCTACAGTCTAGATCCCTCGTTCAAAGGCTTGGAAAACAAGAAAAAAAATTGGGCAACTGTTACTCAGGAAAAGTGCACATTAGTCAAAATAATAAATGTGAAGACGACATGCTGTAATGAAGGCTGCAAAAGACATATCACAGTGCTTCACTAGGTCAACAAAGGAACAGGTAAACTGGAGTTAAAGTCAACAGATATCAAGACTAATTAATTATAAAGATGACTCATTTATTTCAGTTTTATCAGTTTTCAGAACTCTTGTTTTAAGTCAGCACTGTACCCAACAAAGCCCACAGAGGGAAAAGAGCTACATGGCTGTGGTACTACATAGCCGTGGTACAACAGATTTACAACAGAAACACTTCAAAAACAGAAAGCAACACAGTGGTAACCATGTACTCAGTAAATAAGTGACTCTTGTCATCTTCCTTATGCCTTACTGTTTTTTCTTTAGTAGCCTGTTCTTTGGGCACTTCAGTATTTCTTTTCAACATCCCAGGACTGCAGTATTTTTGTAGCAATTTCTGAACTGCATTTTGAATTCAGAAATGGCTTGTACTGTGGTAAACATAGGTCAGTAAGTGTTGACACTTACACCACCTAAATTAATTGCCTAAGGATGGGAAAAACAATTTAACAAAACAAAGCAGGTGACTATAGGCTGTTCAGGTAAAGACTGTTTATTTTAGATGTTCACTGTAGAAGCCTTGGGCTGTAATTATATTTGAGTTTTTCCACTGCTTCACAAAAACCTGGAGAAAACATACCCAGTATGAAAGTGAGAGAGAGTATATCAGAATTAAAATTCACTGCTGCCTCCTTAAAAATTAAAGAATTAAAGTAGCTCTGTATTTTATGTCCTCACAACAATATTAATTAACCCGAATTAAATAGAGGTATTTTTCTTGCACTAAATCTTTCTATCACTTAATACATCATTCATCTTTTCCAACACTGTAACCAATGTCTGCTTTCTTTTCTTTTCCAATGCTGTTCGTTACAGCTTCCACTCCTTCCTTCAAGATAGTCACGTTCTCTTGCCAATTTTTTCTCTTATCCCAACAGTTTCATCCTTCTTTACACATTTTTAATTACAGAGTAATTTCAACCAAAAATACCTGGAGAGTTAAGTCAACACCTAAACAGTAATACTAAAATCTGGGAAAGGTGTCACTACAAAGAGACTAAGACCCTTTTGATGATACATTCCCTCTCTTCCACTAGTTCAAAGGGAAGTTAAGAAACCAGTAAAAACATCGTCCCTGGACTTTGCTAGCGAATCCAAACAATTCAAAACATCTAATCACTGAGAACAGGACATAGAGAATGGAAAACAGGACTTTTTTTCCCAACTTCTTTTCACCCACTACAGTCTGCATCTATTGTCATGGGAGATCATGCTTTGCTACCCACCCTTTGTTCTTCTGACTGCTGCTAGCAGCAGATAGGGAAAGTACAGGGCAAAGTAGGGGCACAATTTTCTTATCCTACCACTCCCTTATCTTCAGTGTTTGGATTTCACACACCCATGAATGCTACTTTTACTCACTTTATTACTCCTAAGTTTCCTGGGTCACATCAGAAAAACCAATAACGTGCTGCTCTGTATTTCACAGATGCACACAAGGGTCTAAGAATCAATGGTGAAAGAGAATAAAACTTGGGACACTCTTCACTTTATTTTTTTTTTATAGTTTCATAATGCTTAAGACAAATATTAGGCCATCTAAATTCTGGACAGCTATACAGGACAAACTTTTTGATTTCCACTCCATGTTTAGACAAAAAGGTTTTTATCGGACTAAAACATTTCAGTCCTCAGGAGGCTACGTTACGTTGCCTTGGCAGAAAACAAGGGAGGCTAGGGCATCACTAATGCCCAAAATTTTGTGAGATAACAGAGAACTAACTAGGAGACACATCCAGATGTTCCCTGCAGGCAAATCAGGTGCATACTGCTTCTCAGGAAAATTATTCCCTATGCCACCTGTGAGCCTGGTCTTTTACCTAAACGCCAGCTGTGGCTCATCTCCAAAGCATCAAAATAAAGTAAAAAAAATTGCAGACACATCTTGCCAATCACATGTGTGTAAGAAATAAACATTTCATACATATATAAGAGGGGAAAAAAAAAAAATCCTGCCCACTCTCCTTGAAGGCAACAAGGTGAAACACGAAGGCTCAATATACGTCAATGATAATTGCTTTTATGTAGAACCGAGTGCATTAAGGGCATGTTGAAAGCAACTCAGGTAACCCTCTGCATGAGGATGTGTATGCTGAAAATTATGCAAAGATGCAGATGCAGCAGACCAGCCTGTAAGCACAATTCATGTTTAGGAGGACTTGGATTTTTCTGCCTATTCTTATTAAAAAAGGTAGGTTTAGATTCTTTGAAGGTTGATGGCACTCATGTAGAAAATTATATTTATTCTACACAAATGAGCACATTTATTCAAATAAAAGCTAAAATTATACTGTGAAAAAAAAACCAAGTGCGGAAATCTCAAGGATTTTTTTTTTTTTTTACTTTTGTTAAAAAAACACTGCTTATCTTTACATCCTGGATTTTAAGTGAAGTGCATAATCATAAGCATGACATTTTATTCAGACCACACATCTTCACATAGCTATACTGTTAGCAGTTGGAGCCATACTCTTTCTTTTCTTATCTAGAAGATAATCACTGAAGCTAGCTTAGTTGATCCAGTTGTTCAGACCATATTTCAGGGTCTCAAGATCAATCTCTTAGACAACCCATGCAAAAAGTTGACCTTCACGTATTTTCATAGTCAATCTCCTATCTCTCCTGCTCAGCTATTCCTCTACTACGGTTATCTGTTTCTTTGGCAAATGAAGGGCAGTAATAACCCATATAGTTTTTGCCCTTTTTGAGATAAAAATTTTGCTCCCTCTGGTGGAAGCAGTGAAAGCAAAGATTATTCTCTGAACTCACCCAGCAGAGACCTAAAGCCAAGAAGAAAGCTTTGCTCTCCTGGAACCATTCTCATCTCACAGCAAATTTAAGTATCTCCAATTTAATGACAGGTAAGCTGACAAGTCATCAAGAGAAGTCATTTGTCAATAGACAATTAGCAAGATAGTGTCAGAACTAAAAATGGACCAAGGTCCAACGTGCTATTTGTCAGGCTTCACCTATGAGAAAGAAGAAAGCAGCAGAGACACAAATATGACGTGAGTACAGACAGGAAAAACAGAAGGTTAGGCGAGAGACGTAACTATAATAAAATCAGTCAAGTTGCAACCTCAATGCATTATGCAACACATGATTCTCTAGCAGCCAAGTTTTTATTATAATCTTTCCCATACTTTTCTTTATCTCTCAGGGGTGGGAAGGACATAACTACTTTTATTCCCTCTCTCCCCTAACAAGACAGAAGGAATACTGCAGTACATTAACAGTCATTCACTCATTCATTAACTTTAAGGACCCAAGGTGGCACAGTCGTCAACAGGATGCTTCCTTTGCTGAGTAGCAAGCTTAGGTTCTCCAAGATATAGTTCTTACAAAGCTTTTCACCCTCAAGCAGTGAGGGGTTTTTTTTCCCATAACAAAATACTAAAGAAAGGTGTGCAAGTTTGCCTTCCCAAATCTGCAGAGATAATCATAGGTTCTTGTTCACACCAAGCATCTTCCCTTGCACCAAACAACTGAAAATAACAATAGAAAAATTGGAACAAGAAGCCTATCAAATATGCATTAGCTTTTCCAAGTAGCCATTTCAACTTGGTGCAAGACAAAATAAGAGCCAAAGGAAGGGTTAACATAGCAACAAGTTATCACATAATACCTTTTCCACTTCTGGAAAAGTGGAAAACAAGTTCTTCTCCATTGCTATAGCTAACTAGTACTCTATATCAAGAAGAAAGGTCTAGGAACAGCAATCTGTTAAAGCAACAAAGCTTTTCTTTTGTAACACAGCTGGGCACATAGAGGAGACTGTTCTTTTTACGTGTGTGTCAATTGGCTCTGGTGGCACTGTCATCCTCCATCTTTTACACTGATCTCCAACTAGCACATAACCAACACCATTCTCAAACAAATCTGTGCCTCTAGTTCTACCAAGCATTAAGTCAAAAAATAATCAATTTCTCGCACTCAATCCACACACAGATGTGGATCTGATTAATTAGTTCAATCTTAGAGATAGCAGCTTCACTTTTAACTTCCATTCACTGCCAAATAGGCAAGGTTCTTCCATCCATTTGTTTCAACACCCAGCCAGTAGAGTAAAATTGACACATGCTACCTGCATTTGTCCTCCCAGCGGCACATGCCTTTGTCTTCACTAAAACTTTATAGCAGGATAATTAGACAGTAACAGTTTAAACGTAAATCACAACCACAACATTTTGGATATAAAGATTAATATCTACTTGTGGTCAAAACTGAAACATAGAAGTGGAGAAACAAAACCCATTCACCTCCATCAGTTCTGAGCGCTGGTATTATTCTGGAGTGCCCATTTCAAGTACCTGCTGCAGTGGTATGACCGTAGTCACAGTACAAATTTGCACCAAGTAGTAGAAACAACCTACTAATCAGAAGACCTTTATTCTTTTTTTTTTTTTTCAAAGCAGTGCTACATTTTCATACCGAGTATGCGTATAGTATCACTGAATATCATGCATAATCTTCAAGCACACACACCAAAGAGTATCAGCACTTTCTTTTTCTTCTCTGCCCTCATTCTCTCCTTTACTACCTTTGATTTGATTACACTGAACACATTTCACATTCTTTCTGTATCACAAACTTACAATCAAGATAGACTCTGAAGCTGAGAGACTACAAAAATCTAACTTTGCCTTTTTTTTTTTTGATCAGTTATAGATGCATTCTCCTCAGTGCAGCGTAATTTGGTAATTCTTCAATTCATACTCCAGTCATAATCAGTGCTCTTCATACACAACTGGACCTATATTATGTACGGTCCACTATATCTAAAACCAAAGTATGTATGATTTTTAACTGCTTATAACAGATCTTTCAAACCATGTGTTTAGCCACCCTCCATTGTGATTATCCCCAAAAGCTTCAACAGAGCTCAAATAGTATTTTATAAAGACATCTTGGCTTTACAGGAGCATCTGTTGAGAAACATTCAATACAAGGAAGTTTTCCAGGCTTTGATAAAAAGTAACTTTACTATCATCAAAATGCCACATCCACAGCATTTAAAATAAATTTGGTAGAAGCTGCACTACCTCATGAAGCAATTAAACTTATGACTACTATTATGAATAGGTAATTATACGATGCCAGCATCATGCCATAAAAAGATGGTCATCTCTTATTTGTTTTACAGTACCCTGTAGAAGCTACACGCTGTATGGAAATAAATACATGGCACCTGCCAAGAAGAGCTTACAGCCTGCACGTATGAGGCACTGAGCCATGTGGTGCCATCGATCCCAGATGCAGGTATCATTGCAAGCTGTGCACAGTATCTATTCCATCACAGCAAGCTTAATTTAAACTCGCCCGCTTTTGTCAGTTCTCTAGAAGATACTTTTTCATGTATCCTTAACCTAAGGTTCTCTCACCTCCATTC
>NW_009198441.1:0-651 GCF_000690835.1 Fulmarus glacialis | reverse complement strand
AGTTACTTCCAAAACTCTTTCACTAGACATGCTCCTTCCTCTGTATTTCATTTCCAGTCACTTTTCTCGCTTATTAGGTGTATTTTGTAAAACCAAACCATCAAAATCTCCCTCTACACAGGCACAGATGTTTTCCTTGATGTGTTTCATTCATTCATACTTTAATGGAGATTTTTTTTTTAATAAGAATTCCTCACATGAAATTTCCTGGTGCTACAAAATTTATTGGAGTAGTTACTTAAGGTTACTTTACTTATGTATTCATAAACACAAAATATTCTGCAGATTTAGGAGGTCTAGACCACTCCCCCCATATACATTCTGTCCAACTTCAGTCATTAAACTCTGCAAACCTCAGTTTCCCAATCTTATTTTGTAATCTTCTGATGCTTTATGCAGACGACAGGATTAACAGCCTTCAGGAATTTTTATATCACTCGGACAAAAGATACCACAGGAACACTCTGCCTACAAAGTACACATGAATTCCCAACAGCACTGTGTGCAGCACACATTATTATTTAACGCTGCATTTAAAAATCACTGGCAGACGCATCTAGGCACAGCACCCTGCTTTGCATTTGCGATCACTACCTAACCTTTGCATTGCTGAGCGATACCGGCCCCGTTCCCAGCTGCGGAGCCACATCT
>NW_009198440.1:0-11322 GCF_000690835.1 Fulmarus glacialis | reverse complement strand
CCAACCTTAATGATTCTATGATTCTCGGATTCTATGATGCTATGAAACTGTTGTCTGCTTACAGAGTCTTTGAGCAAAGAAGGTAGAAGGGAATGTGTATATCCCCATTATTTTTAGTTAAACTAAATTCAGCTATTAGAGACACCCTGTAAAAACTGAATAACAGTACTTAAGCCAAATGTTGTGAAAAAGATGGCATTTTTACATTTCAGGTCTACAGCCATTATACAAGGATGCTTTTAGAGGTATTTCTAAACTTTCAAAGACAAAAAAAATCACATTCTGTGGCTACATGAAATCCAAACCATTTGCAACATCTCTCAGAAATATACCTTTTTCAGTCATGCGTAATAGAGAAAGCTGCAAAGACACATCTGTTATGGTTCTATGCTACTGCATTCTGCTGCAGTTTCTGGCTCATTTTAGCCTAAATTTTAGTCTTTTCTTGTTAAATGGTGCAGAAGAACCTATCACGTAGCAGCAGCTCCAATGGGTTTGTGAGGTAAATCCACAGAGCAAATTTCCTGCATGTTCCCCAATGGATCTCTGGTTTCTTTCAGTAATTACTTTGCCTGTCAGTCACCACAGAATTAAATAGCTTCCTGTCTGTGGCAGCTTGGACCTCTGAATCTGACGAGAGGTGGTTGGGGAAGTTAGCTTGGAAAATAGTTTAAAAGAAGCCACTCCAAATGCCACATCAGTCATCAGTGGTCCTCCGCAATCTTCATTAGAAAGACAGCAGGAGATCAGATATTATGAGACACTATCACAAAGTTATGCACGTTATTTTTAATGATATTTAATTTTAAATGCAAATTACACTGTCTGGGAAGAAAAAGGTGTTGTAATTCAATAGAGCTTGTAAGCAGGAAGATAAACCTAGCATAAAAAAAATTAACATGTCAAAGAATCTTTAGATTCAAAAGGCAAACCATCCCTAAAAAGTTTAAACAATATTTTATTTGCATTTTTCAAGTAACCAAAGTTTCAAGAAAATAGCGCTCTTCCCAAATAATTTAGAGGAGAAAGGAAAAGGGAAGATTCCTGGGAAATCTGTTTGGAAAATTGTTTGTGCTCATGAACATACAATTATGCCCAGTAAAACTGGAGGAAAAAGGACCCAGGCTGGAGTTCTCTTTCTGAATGACAATAATTTCAATAAGTGGTAATGGTTTGGTCCTTGACTCTCACAACAGAGAAATGCCTCCGGTAATGCCAAAGAAACAACTGGGACTAGAATATACCTGATGTCAATCTCACTGAGCTCTCAATTTGCATTTTCTTGCTTTTATGATTCTATTTTATAATCAGCTTCTAATTTTGTCTCAAAGAATTTATTCCTTTGCCTTGCTAGAGTACACTTATTGTCCTGGTGGATAAAATAAGATAAGTTCAAGTGTATTTAAAAAATCTGTTCCATTACAGACCCAGATTAATCTGAAACTTTCATGTGGATCCTCTTTTTTTAAACTGCAGCATGCATTTTCTCAGTGCATGCATTCTCGCTTCCTCTCTCGCTTTCCATTTTCCCCAGTAACAAACCTGTTAATGCTAGTATGAGTTGTCACTGTGAGCAGCCTCAGTCTATGTACACTTCAACACAGACAATGAACTGAAGATAAAGCTGATGTATACCGTAATGAGATAATGTTCTTCTATTGCCACATCCTAGAAGGGCTCAACAACTTTTTCCACAATAACATGCCAAACAGGAACTCTCCACAGCTGCACTAAGATCCAAAGTATATCCTCCTTGGTCTATTGCTTTATTTGGTCTGGTATGATGATGTGACAAGAACTTGCTTGTGGTTCAGTTTTCAGTTTGTTGTACATTCTGGCATATAGTTCTTACTCACCTCAAATGGACAAGTTTGATTGTAACAGCTTAAATTAATCTCTAGTAACAGATATATACATGACGCCCCCATTACCTTACAAAGTCCGTAGAAATGACCAGAATCCAGTTCTTCTAAGCCCTGTACCTGCTTTTAGGGACAAAACCATAACTTTCCACTAGCAGGCACCAGTTCCTGCTCATATGCATTTGCAAATGGGTGATCCTGTTTTCCAGATCCATTAAAGCAGGTGCTGTATTTAGCAATCAGTAGGATTTTTTTATTATTACTTGTAAATTGAAGTTACTAAGGATTATAGTTCAAACAAAAAAGCTCAACATGGAATTGCAAGATATTGAGATGACATTGGAAAGCCTCAAATTTTTATTATCCTTGCTATAAAACAAGGGAATATCTGTTAAAAAGAAACCCTTAACTATAGATTTCACTACGACCCACACAAAAGTAAACATTTTTAAAACTGCAATTACTAAGCAGCATGAAGAAGAGGCATAGCATGCAGCGCTGACCCAGCTCCATGGGAAATGTGTAAATAAACATCTTTGTATGTAGATGCAGGAACACTTAAGAACAAAGATAAAAGGTCATCACAAAATGCAGATAACTTCAGAGACATAATATTATAGAAATCTCAAAACTAAGATGATTGGGAGTGTTTAACAGATTCCTGTTTAAAATGCCATTACAAGTTCCACGATGCTCAGCATTATCTTCTAAGACTTGCAAACCCCATAGTCTTCATTGAACTTCCACCTATTTTTAATGTTGGAATCTTATCCTAAATGCATTTGTCAGTCCTAAACATCTCCATTAAAAATTGTTATTCGGTATAGCTTCTATCATATACTAGAATATACTTTTGTACTTATCTTACCAGAACACCTATAATACCCAATATGTCAGTAAAACCAGTGTAGATTTATTTTATCCGCAGTTAATATCACACAGTGAAACAGCGTGAGAGAATATTGAAAGCTTAAACTCTTAGTCCTCAGGTCTGCTTTTTATGTGGCTGTAGAGGATCCCATTACTCTAGAATCTGAATTAAAATTGCCAAAGAGTTTCCTGATGCTCTAGGTATCAAGTTCTAAGATCAGGTATTTTTTTCCTACTTTTTCTGTTTTCATCTGATTACATAGATCTTACATGAAATATCTAAGTAAGTGGGTTCCTCTTTTCTTTCAGAGATCTGCTTGCCATGTCTGGCTAACCTCATTATCAAACAGCTGGCATGGTTGTTTTTCAGAAGGAATGGGGAAAAAAAAGGATAAAAAGAAGGACATTTGAAAAGCCAAATGGGAAATTTCGCATTATTTTAGTAGATTTTAAAATTGACACTGAAAAGCAAAATCTAAGAGCAGTAATAATATAGATTTAAATAGCCTCAGCTCCCCTAATAACTTGTGTGCAAAATTTAGTGGGCTATCCATCAGGGATATGATTCTGATACCTTTTACACTGCTTATTCTAATATCTTCAAAATGTTACTTGTGGAAGTGGACATAGTACTTGCAGTTAAGATTGCTTAATGCTTTGAAGGTGTATCACCTACATTACGCAGCTAAAGTTAGGTGCCTAGGCCACTAATGGACACAGGCAGTAGTTTGCATCCTGCTTTGTGTTCTGGCTATACACAGAATCCAGGCTGCTAGATTAGGTGCCTAAATATTATGCAGTATGAATACTCCCTCCGTACCTTAACCTGCTTTAAACTCATGTTCTTAGTAGAGCTTTGTCATAACTTAATCATAGGACTCGTGGTTTTGATCGTCAGCTTCCTTCTGTCTCAGGCTGAAAGGCTCTGAAATGCTGGGCACCTTAAAATACACACAGATTTCACACAGGCAAAAGAGTGAGTGAAAGAGGATCAGCAATTTAATTCATTGTATTTGAAGAGAATTTGTCTGATGAAATACAGAAAGATCTAGTGGTTCCCGAATATCCCGTTTAAACAAACTGTCTAAAGTAGTCACATAAACATTTTTATTAAAGTGACATAAAAATTGGTCAGAGTCCTGAATTTCTATGATTTTGGTCCATCCTTTTTCCTCTTTTGAAAGTTGAGTTAAAGCCCAAAGATACTAAATGAAAAACTACTGTTTAATGCAATGACACTTCCATGCTGGTGATTATGTGGTACATTTACTGGTATATTTTGCTTGGGTGCAACTGAAGTTGATTGTGCTTTGCTTCATCTCAAAAGGACTTTGCTAATGTCAGTTCAGTAAAACAAAACTGTTTTAATGGTCCTCCTATGCGTTCAAGCATTTCAACAGTATTCAGGTTTGCAGTATCAGAAGGCTTCACAGGAACTAGAGAACCTGTATTTCTTGACTGCCTTTAGGCTCAGCTGGAGGGAAAACCTCGCTGACCTGTGTTTCTTTAAGACTTTTTAAGAACCTATTCAGTGTTTCTTAAACGCTATTGATTTGTTGGCTTTAAAGAGAGTTTCACTTGACTAACAAACTCTTTCTAAAGAAAAAGCATGAATTTGCCAAGGAAAATAAGGTGAGAATCATGCCAACAAAATAAGTCCACAATATGGTATCTCCTAATTACAGAAAATTCTGCCGACTTCCAGAAGTACCTAAACCTGGTATTAGGTTTCTTGCCTTTAAACAGTTTGTTATAGTGAGTCCTAACTCAATTACAGCTATCAAAATATTTTGATACAATAAAACTTGGAGACAATTTAAAAGCACAGATAATGATCATATAGAAAACTTAAAACAGCTATCACAATATTTCATATGTATTTGTTGCAAAAATAAGGAAAATAAGTGATTACAAAGTGGCTACTGTCATTTACATAGAAGTGATCATCATCTTTTTCTGAACAGTGCCATAGTACTTTTGACAGATGGGTACCAGCAAAAATTACTCAAAATTTTCTCCAGCAAGAATTACTTTATCTTAAGACATTTCAAAACTGGAGCTTCATTAACTAACTGCATACTTCATTATTATTGTTACAGTTGTAAGTTTGTTGCTAACTTTCTGTTGCAAAGTGGTGCACTAATAACTCCCATCATGGGATATTTTCTTTGGTCATAATAACTTTAGTGTATAAATGAACACAGGCATCTTCACTGTGGCCCTAGTTCACCAAAGCATTTCTGAGCGTACTAAGCTTTATGCATGTTTGCCCACTCTTTTTTTTTAATGTTAGCTTGTGATTAGTTGCTTCCCTGAATATGGTCCTTTGGTAGACTAAAATGATTCTTTTTTTTAGTCCTTTGATTTTTTCACTATTTCCAAGTCAAAGCATACTGCAGAAAATTATACTTCCCTCAGAGAAAAGCAATTTACTCTTATCGAAGTCATTTCAGTAGCAAAATCTGAGTGATCAAAACCAAAGTCAGAAGCTGTTTTTCTCTCAGTGAAGTTTTGCATTTAAATGTGAAGTTTTATATTTGTAAGGAACATGTCGTATGTACAGAACAGTAATTTCATATCTTTATAAAACTCATATACAGCATAGGGATAAGGTACCGTACTGGCAGAATTAAGCAACACTGCTTGTCAGGGACTTGAAATCCATTATACGCTTAGCACTAAAACTGTGCTACTCTTAGCTTGGTAAACTAGATATGACTTGACATGGAGTTCGATGACATTAGGCAAGATGGAAGAAGGTTTCCAAAAGTCTCATGAAGTTGCTTATTTTTCATCTGCATGCATTACAGATAAATCCGGTGTAGTCACTGAAGGCAATGGCAAATCTTACATTGACTTTAATGGGGTGGATTTTCAGTGCCATGTTTTTATCACTTGAAAGTAAGTATCAGATAGGAATATGTGTCACTGTGGTAGGGATGGAAAAATGCACAATTTGAAAGGTATTTTAAAGAGAAGAAGGAACTTTCAAGAATTCAGGCAGGATTAAGATATTATTCCAGTAAAAATAGGAAGCTTGAAAAAAAGTGTGATGCAGATTGGTCATAGCAAGTGGAATTAGGAACTTCAAACAGGGAAAGATGAGATACTGACACATATAAGCAGTTAAAATGTTAAATGTTAAATGTTAAATGTTAAATGTTAAAACTATATTATCCAAACTATTTCTGATCTTACTGTTATTCTTATCATGCACTTACAATAGTACTGTAAGAGACCTTTTAGGTGAAGTGACTTACCACATGGTTCCAGAAAACTTTTTCAGGTTTCGTATACCTCAAGGACTATTAAGAACTAAAAAACTGCTATGCAAAAAAGCAATCTAAAGAAAATTTATATCAGCTTTGCAATTCCAGTGTATAGTCAGATCAAACACAAGAGATTGTAACAGAATGATAAAACAATGATAGGACTACAAAGTAGAAAACTCAGAAATTAAGAAATGCTAGAACAAAGATAGCTGTTATAATTGATAACCTTAATAATTTGCTATAATAGTCTTTATAAGATGATATACTACATAATTACATGATCATAATTGTCACTGGATTCTTACCTCATTCAGGACGCGAGCTAGATTGCTGTGGGAATGGGTCAGGCAGTTTCAACCTGAATGTTTTAGGCATAGTATAGTTATATGCAACAAAGAACAAGTTATTATAAGAAGAACAATGAAATAATCTCAAGTACATTTTTTTTTCCTAAAAACATATCTGGTTTCTTTTGGAAACTGAGGGACCTGTTCCTGCCCTTTATGCCATTTTCAAGCAAAAAGTTTTTTCCTTAAACAGCTTTTCTTTAAAAAGTAATTACTCTTCTGAGAGTGACAAATCTGAAGATAAAATTAAGTCATTTTGCAGTACTCAGTGCAAATAAGCATCTCAACGTTTTTTCCAAAGCATGAAACTGTCATTTTTTCCCCACTCAGATAGCTCAAAACCAGACACATTTAATTTTATCAAACCTCTCCTTCAGTCAAAGAAAAGAAATAACCTTGGCATTGAAAACATGCCTGAAGAAAGGTCATCCAAGCAAGCAATAATTTTCAGTTTATAAAAGCCTACAAATAGTGGCTTAAGAAGAAAACATCCCTTAACCATTCTGATGACCATTGTAAGTGCATTATACATGTTATTTTCAAAATGGTGTATGACAATCATATTAAAGATCTGACTGGAAGCAAAGAATGTAAAATTGTGGCTCCTCTTGCAGCCAATAGAAAGCTTTCTTTTTATATTTCCCTTCAAAATTTTACTGATCTTGGGATTGTGCATTTGAAACAGGCAAGACCACTTTGCTTTCTGTCTTACCTGATTCCTGAACCTCTGAATGCCTAGTCAGTGTTGGGACAACTGCTGAGTAGCACTACAGCAGAGGGAAGTGAACAGAAGATGCCTTTCTGTTGCTGCTGCCTCTATTAGAGATTCAAGAGAAGAATAGGAATTGCATGAGCTAACTAGCACCCACAGCAGAGAAGTAAGAAGAAGAATGTGAGGATGTGGATATACTGAGCTGCTGAGGATTAAAAACAGGGTCCAAAAGAGCGGATTTGATGGGGAAAGGGCAATACAAGAGCCACTGCAGGGCAGGTCAGTTCCCTCCAATGAACTCTGAGATGGAACATAATATTAATGCACAGAAAATAGCACCAGGGAAGTACAATGTGTGTGAAAGAGAGGCGGGCAAGAGCCACATGGATTTGTAATAACACTACATACACATATAAGTAAAACCACCAAACCAAACCAAACCATCCTTCAAATGGGAAAAGTTCATTCTGAGGTGTACGCTGGTAGATACTGACAGGCATCCAGATACGAAGCAAATATGGCAAAGATCCTTTGGATCCAAGAGGATGATAGAACCCACAACCACCACAACCTGCACTCCAGACAGCTTCCCTACCAAAAAGTAGATGCTTGTCACTCAACTGCCTAAAATCTCATACTCTTATGACAAAAGACATGGAATCCTCCTAAGCAGCAGCTCAACTATTTCATTGTTTCAGAATTAAACCTGTGAAATCCCTACAAATCTTTAGAAGATATGAAGAACTGTATCTGCAGAAGCAGTAAGTGCCATATCTAGCTTTCCCATGTATGTAACAAGTGGCACAACCTCCACTTTGGGTGTGTTTAAAGGTACCACAAGTTTTCCAACTGTCAAATCCTTCATCCCAGCTGATGACAGCAGCCAGTGTGGGCTCAGCTTGTGTAAGACATAGCCACTGTATAGGCTACAGAAAGGCTGTGGGCCTGGGAATTGTTCCTCAGTGAATGTGGTTGGAAGGCCATGGAATGCAGGCTAGAAAGGAGACTGCCTGTCCTACAGAAGGCTTGGAAGATCCACATGTGAAAAGTTGCAACATATAAACAATGAGATAAATGGTAATGGGAATGGTGAACTGTGGTGAAGAGCACAGCCACTGTACAAAAAAGTACCCCATGACTGTTGTTGCAAACAGTCCTGTCTAGGAAAACAGTGGGGAATTGAAAAGGCGAGGAACACAGGTGATGTTATGCCTGTGATCCACATTACCTGACCACTGCTAAAGAGTCTTGAATAGAAATTCTAGCACTAAGATCTATGAGGCAAAGGCAATAGCTTCCTATATAAAACTCATTATGGATAATTATTACTGTTATTGTCCTATTGTGCATATAGTACGATCAAGCAAAAGATTAATTACTTTTTTTGTTGTTCAACTTGTATTCTTCCTCCATGATTCTTATTAATATCTAGTTACTAGTAGATGCACATGCAAGTGTATATTTGTTGGAAACCAGTGTTCACATTTAGCCCGATTTTATCACAGCTTTTGGAACATTGCTGTTTTTGTAAAGTCCAAGGTATTACAATCAAATTATTAAAATGAGAATTTCAGTTTTCCTGCACATTAAAAGTAAATTTCTAACATAAAAGACCAGGAAGACTTAAGAGCTCAGAAATAAGGAAAGAGAACTCACAAATTATTTTTACATTTTCATCATTTAAGCCATTTTTATAATTCCTGAACAGAGTGCTGGCCATACTGGGAAATCCAGCAATTTTACAACTGAGCTTTCGAAAATTCCCCAATACTTTACTTTGAGATTATGAAATCCACAGCATGCTTATACATACTGGAAAGATACCAGTGATGAGAGCTTTGAAAGGATGTACGTTATTGCAACTCACGA
This sequence comes from Fulmarus glacialis, assembly GCF_000690835.1. Lineage (NCBI taxonomy): Eukaryota > Metazoa > Chordata > Aves > Procellariiformes > Procellariidae > Fulmarus > Fulmarus glacialis. The sequence goes on along the minus strand of NW_009198440.1, from coordinate 2,390 downwards.
TGTTGCTGTGGCTACGCAATTTGTCAAATCCTGTGAATACTATTTAAAAGCTTCCTTGTGTTTCTTCACTATTGCTATTTTCCCCACATGTATTTCCTATTTGTCTTTGAGAGATAACACATCAGAAAATTTGGAAATACAAGCCACAAGGAAGGACTGAGTTAATAATGTGGAAGACTTGTTTCATTATGCTGTAAAATATACCAATAGTCTGGAAAGGCACACCTCTTCCAAATGAAACATAGACTGCTATGCAGTGTAGTCCATTAAACTCTTACAGAGCAGAGTAAATAGGAAGGAAATATGACAATTGAGAGTAGCAATCTTATCCGTGAAAATCCAAATTTGAATGCCAGTGGTCTCCTTAGGATAATGTTCTAACAATAGATACCTACACAACTCCTGAAGCCTATGTAAATGTTCAATTAAAACACAGACAACTAAAAGTAACTTTATGTTTTTTAATACCAAGTCTTAAGAGGTCCGTCATCATATTCATTATTTATGTTGCTTACTTATGCAGTGCAGAGGGATGTTTCACTGCATGAGTACCTAATCTCTTTGGGCCACCAGCATGCCAGAATTTGTATGACTACGTGAGAATGGCAGCATTCTCAATAATTAATCATCAGTAATTATGTATTAAAACGAGCCATGAAAGAACAGAAAGATAACAATTTTGCACCTGGTTTTGGAAAACATCACTGGCAAGGTGAGGTACCTGATAAACTGACTCCAGTCTTACTCTACTCCCTACTCACTTTTTCCATAGGCAGGAAAGGAATCACCTGGGTCACTGGTTTGAAGCCTTTTCGATTGCAGGTGTCTGTAATTAAAAAAAGGAACATGTAGGTTATCTATTCCACACAGTCTTGATCCCAATATATTTCCAAGACCTTGTGTTAAATTGAAAAGCCTTAAAATACTGAAAGCCACTATAATGGACCAAAGTAAGAGAGAAGATCAGCAGTATGTCTACTGTCCTACTGCTGCAAATTTGAGAAGATTTTAGGGAAACTGATGACACAACAAAGAAGATCTAACCTGTTTCAGTAAATCCGTTGCTTTTCCTGAGACCCAAAGAGGTGAGGGTGACCCTCTTCATGCCCTGAGCTGGCAGTCTGGGCACAATCTCAACCTGGAACTAAAGAGCTCTGGAGAGAGAAAGAATTAATATCTGACTTTGGGGGTCTACTTGCTCCTCTTCAATACTGTTTTACTTGCATTCACAGCCCAAAGTAAACCTGCGTCTGATCCTTACTAGGCAGTGAAAAAGTATTAGGAATATATACAAAAAGAGATTGCTTTCAAGTAAATTTAGCTTTAGCCAGAAGGGCAGCTAAGGGGACTCATGTCAATGACACCTAAATTTTTTCTTCCAGGACAGTAAATGGAGAAAGATAATCCTCTCCAAAGATAGTCTGAGTTTAGGCTGAATAAAATGACAATGAACAAATTATAACAAAAATGGTCTGTTGACTTGTAACAGAGGCTACAGTTCTTAGGAGAGACCATAATTCTATCAGGCCTTGGAGCTCTAGTAAGTACTGGAAAAATGGTGTAGTGAAATCATAAGTGTCATTTTATTTGAATATAAAAAAATACCTAATCAGTCTAGTACAAAAGACATTGGGATGTGGAATTTTCTGCTAGAACTTTGCTAAAAACCAGTAAATTTAAGTGTTTGAATTATTATTTCTTAGGTTCCTGTCGTGGTTTAATCCCAGCCGGCAACTAAGCCCCACACAGCCGCTTGCTCACTCCCCCCTGCTGTCATGGGGGGGAGAATTGGAAGGGAAAAAGTGAGAAAACTCATGAATTGAGATCAAAACAGTTTAATAGGTAAAGCAAAAGCTGCACACACAAGCAAAGCAAAACAAGGAATTCATTCACTACTTCCCATTGGCAGGCAGGTGTTCAGCCATCTCCAGGAAAGCAGGGCTCCATCATGCATAACGGTTACTTGGGAAGACAAAACACCATCACTCCAAACGTCTCCCCCTTCCTTCTTCTTCCCCTCGCTTTATATGCTGAGCATGACGTCATATGGTATGGAATACCCCGTTGGCCAATTGGGTTAGCTGTCCTGGCTGTGCTCCCTCCCAGCTTCTTGTGCACCTTGCAGAGCATGATAAGCTGAAAAGTCCTTGATTAGTTAAACACTACTTAGCAACAACTAAAACATCAGTGTGTAATCAACATTATTCTTATACTAATGAACCAGTGACTAGGAAGAAAATTAATTCTGTCCCAGCCGAAACCAGGATAGTATCCACCCCTTATTCCATACCATTTACGTCATGCTCGGGTCTCACGCTATCCAATACATTGTCATTACCCACCACCAGCCTTCCTATCCTTTAATAGAATAGAATCATAGAATCATTAAG
>NW_009198439.1:699-3693 GCF_000690835.1 Fulmarus glacialis | reverse complement strand
AAGGTAAAATATGTCTGTCAGCAGTTATTAATTTCTATAGTCTGTATGGCTGTCTCTTTCCAAAATGATTTCTGGGGCACCCATTTTTTGGTAATTATAAGGGAGACTCATATCTGCATGGGGACTTCCTTAGGCCTTAATCCAAGTTCTCTTAACCATTGCACACACAGGTACACTCTGTTGCTCTGTCAGTTCCTCACTGCAGTGATTTGCTAACAAAAATACTGGCTATATGTGCGTTAAAATCAGGTGAGGTGCCAATTCAAACAACGATACTCATTTTCTGCTTGTTGCTTCTTCTGACTTTGTATTCCCAGAGACAGTCTTTTCTGTACTTTGGGGATGTAAACAATAAAATCTTGTTGCTATGTTTATTAATATCTTTTGCTTTGACTGGGGAAATATTTGCTACATCTTGTAAGCACTCACTTGAGCTAATGCTATCAAAAAAACATTGAAAACCCTACATGTCTAGTACGTAATCAATACATTATGGACTCTTTTGAGAAAGAAATCAATGTAGAGCATATATGAAGGAATATTTGTTAACATGAATATTTTTGGTTTGTTTTTTGTTGGAGTTCCTAAAGTAATTTACTTATAACAAGCTAATGAGCCTCCAATAAACACCATTTGTCACTACTACCTCAGCTTCATATAGCAACAATCCATTTGCTTTACTTCGAGATAGCACTTCAGTGTTTTGCTGAAATAGGAGCTAGACTAACAGAAACTAGGGGGAGAGACCATTGTATGTAATTAATTAATAATTTGGAATTCGTACCCCTTACCTTGAGGCACCTTCTCTGGGAGTTTTTCTGAGAAGCAATTGCATCTTTTGGTTGATGTGTGGCAAGGTGAGCATTGTCTGTCTGAGCTCACTGGGCACAACAATGTTGATGTTGGACATCGTTATGAGCTAAGTTGTTAAAATTAATTAGGCATCTAAAGACGCGGGTAGATACTTCTGCAAGTGAGCCATGAAGATTTGTATCTCCTTAAGCTGTCCCCCCTGTATTTGTGGTACCTGTCTGTCCTCCCCCATTAACTAGCAAGGAAGGGTTGGCAGAGAGGAAGGTCACAGCTAAGAAAGCATCACATTACAGCACACCTGTAAGAAAAGCATAAAAATTGCTGCTCCTCAGCCTCCTCTTCTGGCAGCATGACTGTTCCCGGCTCTGCTGGTGGGACGCTCAGGGGCTCAACAGGACCTGAGCCTCCTGCTTCTTGTCTAGATCCAGGTTATATATTAGCAGCCATATGTGTCGCTGAAATAAACACACACATTCCCTCCACCCCCCCGCCCCAGCTTCTATTTCTCATGTCTTCTGAGAATATTTTTTTTATTTTCTTTGCAAATTTTATAGCTGTGGGGGAACTTGACAGGAGAAACTAATTATGCACTGTTGAGATATAATTACTAGAGAAGGTGACACAGAGTATAATTTGACCAGGTGAAATGTCATGAAGCTCGTTTTATTTTTGAAGCCCAAAACCTGAATTATCTCACATTTGTCTCACTATAAACAAGCTCTATTATAGAAATAATCCCATTTATTTTCTATGTCTACTAAATATTCATCTTATAAACTGCCTCTTCTTAATAATTAGTATGTTGAGGTTTGAAGGTAGTTCTTACCTGAATGGCTCTATTGAGTGTTGACTCATTAAGTTAAACTAACAGTGGACAGAATCAAGTTAGGCTAATTTCAAATTGCTCAAGTTCTGTTTCTCAGTAATTTGTTCTGAGTTTTCTTTTGCAGGGGAAGAAGCACAACTATGAAAACAACTGTTATAATTTCTAAGGCTTTTGTTGCTAATAATAAAGGAAAAAAACATTAGAAAGGAAATAAAAAAGAAGCAAGGCACTCTTTTATTTCCATAATTACATGTAAAAATATTTGCCTTGCAGGATTAAGAGACAGATAGATTAGATATAAAAACTTGAAACTTCTCAAAATATAACAAACAACAAAAATTAAAATCCTGACACTTTCCTACACTACTGTTTTCTCTTTCCTGGCATTCTTCTCCTTTATGAGAACATTTTCCATTAAAACAAAAGTTTCCCCAAATATATAGATTACATAAGCAAGCAGATATGATGGAACTTCTAGCAAGTCTGTATATTGCAGTACTGTATTGCAGTACTATTTCTGGGTAATATATGTGCACATCAAGCAAACAATAGAATTTGAAGGGTGTTTTCATCATCTTTCAGCACAGATTAGATGTAAAATTTAATTTTGAGAAGTTTCAAGTTCTACCTGGGATATATTTTGAAATATCCCAGAACAGATACTGTTACTAGATTTTAATCAGCTTGCTTTTTGTTTTTATCCTTTAAGGCAATGCATAACTTATATGGAGTTCAAACTTTCTTCCTGTGTTTGGAAGACAGCACTGGAGCCTCCTTTGGTGTTTTCCTAATGAATAGTAATGCCATGGGTAAGAAAACTTTCTCTGTAGCTCTGAGCATTGCAGTTAAATATCTTTTTAAATGATCTGTTGGATTGGGATCAAAACTGAGCTAACGTAGATGTCCTTTTTTTTTTTTCCTCCAGTCATGATTCTAGACAATCAGTACCCTGAAATATTGGGTTTGCTGATGATGATATAGTTCATTAAAAAAACAGTAACTGCTATATCCTTCCTACTTGCCCAGGTTCTACTCTGATGAAGTGACATGGAGTGTGGACAGGCAGTTCCTGTGGGGTCCTGGGCTGCTTATTTCCCCTGTACTTGACCCGGTAGGTCTGGCTGTTTTGGTATCTGTCTCATAACCACTTCATGGGGCACAGGGACATGTCGAGTCACCAGTTCCAGCTCTTTCCTCTGGCAGGGGACTGCAGCATAAAATCCCCAAGTTATACTATTCTTGTCACTCCTTTATTGCTCTGATTAGACACCATGGACATGCACACAGCTTTTGCTTTACTGTCTTCATCTTTAAACTGTCTTCATCTTCACCCACAAGTTTTCTCATTTTTACCG
>NW_009198439.1:0-205 GCF_000690835.1 Fulmarus glacialis | reverse complement strand
TGGGTCAGCTGTCCTGGCTGTGCTCCCTCCCAGCTTCTTGTGCACCTGGCAGAGCATGGGAAGCTGAAAAGTCCTTGACTACTGTAAACACTACCTCACAACAACTGAAACAACAGTGTGTTATCAACATTCTTCTCATCCTAAATCCAAAGCACAGCTCTATACCAGCTACTAGGTAGAAGAAAATTAACTCTATTCCAGCCAA
>NW_009198438.1:25982-27727 GCF_000690835.1 Fulmarus glacialis | reverse complement strand
GCCCGAGGCACGCTTCCCGCCTCGGCACCCAGAGACGACGCCGTCTGCTCAGAGTCAGCGCTCGGCCGCTCTGCAGGAAGGAGTTAACGCAGCCCGCATGTTCCTGTAGCGCACTGCAGCGTGAGAGAAAATGAAAGGAGAGCGTCCAGTCCAGCACTTCCAGTCTGGGGAAAAAATCTACTTCTTCAACTAGAAATTAATGTAACGTTTTATTCCAAATCTTACCCTTACAGAGTCATTGTCTATAGCAACCGTGTCCATAACATTCTAATTCTCAAGAGCGCAACTTTCTAGTAAATGGTACATCTGTCAAACTGCAGGAAACATCTGGGAAAACGCTTAAATAAAAAGAAGTGAGATTAAACCTTTGTTTCCATATGGTTAGGCTATACAGCTACAATATGTTTGTAAACGTTACTGGTTCTTTTCTTGCCTCTTGCTTAGCTATCAGACTTTTGGATTGGTGTTGAATTTCACCCTGGTGTGGATATATGATAATTTACGCAATGTAAAATTTCCCTTTAACGAAAATGAAGAATGGCCCCCGGGGTGAAAATCCAGGGATTCGTGTCCTGTTCCCGTGCACAGCCTCCTTGCCACCTCCAGCGAGTGGGCCATTCCTCGTGTCGGTGCTGGCGCCGCTGTACGACGACGACACCTTTTGCTTCACAAGGTAGCTTGGAGCCTTAACGCCCTATGGAAGTTTTATTTACAAAAGAAGGAAAATGAAAGTGAAAAACATTATATCAAAGCAGAATTCTGGAGCTAGCTAACAAAACCTTTCTGTTTGCAAGTGGAGACACCTGAACTAACATTGCCTGACTTTCCAAGTACTTAAGCACACACCAAAATTTTGACAGATCAGGTCTTTCTGTGAAAGAGACTGATAAGCCATCAATCAATTTTTAGCCCTGAAATTGTTGATAACAAGCATTTCACGTGTGCTTGGCTACACCCTCCTGAACTGAAAGGGACTCGAGTACTTTCTGAAATTCCTCCGTGGATACGAACTTCTGCAAAACTCAGTGTTAAATATTAACTCAGATATATTAGCTCTTTCAAGTCCGTCCCTGAAGGTTCAATCTAATGTACACTTGTTGGAAACAATTTAAGAATAATTCTGTGTAGTGCGTGACCTCCATTAATAAGTAAGAAAATATGTCTGATTGATTTGGTCCATCATTCAAGCAATGCATACAAGAAAAGAAAAAAAAAATTAGGAAAAGCAGTTTGAAACCTGCTCTGCAATCCTTTGTCCACTCTAATCAACAAGAGCCACACTGTAAGAGTTCCACTGTCAGTACAGAGGATTTCAGCTTCAACAGGACTGCTCTGACAACACCAGGTTAATCCTAAAATACTTCAAAGGCACATTCGTGCCAAGAGAACTGAGTGAAGATGCCTGCAAGCAAATGAGAGACATTTTGGGTGTTCCGAGTCACACAACTGTGTGTGGGGTTTTTTTTCAATTCCAATTTGTCATAATAAAATGACAGCGTAAACATATTTCTTAATACCACATGAAGTTTGGAACCAAAAAAGCAGTAGTTAGCAGCAAAGAACTTTCCTGAAAACTCCCACACTACCTCTGCAGCCCAGTTCTAAATCTTTTCAAGCCCTGCTTGGAGCTGGAGCCAGCCTCCACCACAACGGGGACCTGATTTTCTGCAAAACATTTCCACCCTGCATTCTCAGCCGGGGTCAGGGAATGGTAAGGAGGAAGGTGACGGAGTCCTCCTCTAATA
>NW_009198438.1:8186-25961 GCF_000690835.1 Fulmarus glacialis | reverse complement strand
CGTCGTTTATTGAGTACTCCAGATCTTACTAAAAATTCCTTACTTGGAGCTACTTCAAGCTTGAAGAGGACACAGCTGACCCTGCTTTGAGCAGGAGGTCGGACAAAATGACCTCCTAAAGCTTGGTCTAATTTGAATTACTCTATGATCTTTGAATCCAAGTGACTTTCAGGACAGCTTAAGACAGATTTTTAAAAAAGGGTGCCAAGGTGATATCTATTACAGTCTCATTAAAGTAAGCAAACTCCATTGGATATTCATGGTAAGAAAGTAACGATATACGGCAGCTTCCAAACTCCAGGAATCTAGCCTGGCTTCATGGATCAGATTTGTCATGATTCTCCGCTGTAACGGAAGTGAAGACACAACCTAGAATTTGAAACAGAAGTGTCTGGGTCTGTATGGTTATGTCCAAAACTAAACATCATCTTATGCGATACACGTTAAACTACCTTATTCATGTGCAGACCCTTCTTTTATTACAAGAAAAAGTGAAATTATGTATCTCACAAATCAAGAGCTGACTATTCCTCAGACATTTACGTAACAGCTGCAAATTTTTGCCCTAAGATGATTTTCACATAGAAATTAATTTTCATTGCGATCCTAATGCCACCGAACCAAATGAGAATTGTGACAAAGATATTGAGAGGAAAACACTCCATTCACAAGCCTGCTTGTCCCAAACCAAAAATGCTAACTTTCGCCTGACGTACTCTACAAGCGAACAAAAAAAAAAATAGTCCCCTTCCAATACAAACTCAAACGCTCAGTTTCACATATAATTTTACCAGTAACACAAAATCTGAATCCTTTTGAAGATGTCAGTGACATCAGTTCATTTCAACCTTAAATACAGTGATTGGATCCCGCAACTGGCTAGCATACAAACTATTTTTAAGATGCTAGACCACAAGTCTAAAGTATTAGCCGTGACTGTCCCTTGCCCAACAGCAGTGAAGAGTTACGTATTTGCTAGTCCCTACTAAAAATCAGAGAAGCGAAACGGGCCGGGTGTGCTTTCTTTAGAAACCGATTAAAATGTCGTGCTCTTGTACCCTCGCTTCCTTCGCTACTTGGCAGAGACGCCGCCAGCAGCAGCCACCGCCACCGGACCCCGCGAGGACTCTTACGGCAGCAGCGGTGCCCGCTGGGAAAAGGCTGATGTCAGCTCCTCGCTCCCGAGGATAAGGAGGCCTTTGTTTCCAGCAGAACTGTGAAAATGAGAAAATGCCTCCAGCCTGACAAACAAGAAACCCACATCACACAGGTCAGGCCCCAGACCTCCGCTTAAAGGTACAAGGCGCTTCATTCCCGCCCCCTGGCACCACGCTGCCCAGCAGAGTTCGTTTTACACAGGACTTGCCACGAAATGCTGAACGCACCTTGGAAATACAACAAAGCAGCTGCATTTGTGAAGAAAGAGCGGTGCGTACGTAAAGCGCTTGTAACTCCTAATTACTCTTCTGTAAATCAAGGTGAATTTAGTGAGGTCATATGAAAACAAAGGCATGTTCCAACTTGAGGCTTAAAATAAACTCGCTTCTCCCTTACAAAGCACCAGAAAATAAGTATGGTACAAAAAGCACATTTTAATTCAGCACGATTATACTTCAGCGAATGCATTTTAAGTAAAACATCTGAGGGACATACAAGAAAGTGCGAAATGCAAATAAAGGAATTTCATATTACAATGCCTAGGTTTTAATTTGGGGTGGAAGTATTCGGTTTTCCCAAGTGAGGAGCTTACGGGAGTACTTTGTATGACCACAAAAATACAGAAGCTGTATACAGTCCAGTACACTGCCGTAAGTAAAGTAGGCAGTTTCACATACTGATTTTTAAAATTACTTTTTACCCTAAAGCTGAGAATTATCCCCTCTGAAAAACAGAGCCTTTGAAAAATTGTTCTTTGCACAGGAATTCCATTACATATTTTAGAGAAACAGCAGGATTGCCAGGGCATTTGATTCACTCTACTCCAGAGCCGACTGTACTCCCGTAGTTGTGTTTGTCCATGATAAAAGTAAACATACCTGAGTACAACTCGAAGAACCTAATCAAAGATACATCAGGGAGTTACACCTGAGCAGGAATATCTCAAAGTGTTCAACTTCAGAAGAAAAGGCTGGCACCACTGGATTTCTAATAAAATATCCAAAGTATTTAAATGGATTCATTCCCGCTGAAGCGCAGTGACTGCGATGCTAGGGTGCTGGTACCTAAGAGTTAATATCCAATTGCTAACAAAAGGTTCTACCATTTATAAGGAACCACAGAACACAATTCTTGTCCTATTTAATTATGCTTCCAACCACAATATGCTGGTGTTAAGAGGATGAATATACAACTGCTTCACAGTTCTACCAATGCAATCACAAAGACCCAAATGTCCGAACAAGAGCTGCTCGCGGTTATAAAGACTTCTATCTTCCAAGCACTGACTTCCAAATGAAAAAGATCTGCCCATCTGGACATTTAGATTAACTGAAGACATTCAGCCAGAGGAGAACGGATTTAAACACCGCTATGTGGCAAAGATGTCCAGTCTGTAGCCCTAATATTGACTGGGGCAGCTATGCCTGCGAACAGTTTTTGTATCACCAACTCCTTTGTCCTGTGCTTTCAGGGGACTTTGTCCTGAAAAGTTCAAAATATATACACTCTAAACCTCATCTTTATAGTCAAAATCACAAAAATGTCTTTGCTATCACCACAGATATCGTGCCATCTAGTCTCCACATTACACTCCACACCTCTTACGGATTTGGCTTTCTAAACTGAATGTTGTCAAACTTACACTTCTAGAACCTCCAAGTCACTACAATGTGACTGCCATTACCGTGTTCCATGAAATAGTTCTTTCCCCAAATCCACCATCTTTTGTTTAGTGCAAACAAGCCAAGCTTCTACAACACACTTCCCATCTCCAAAACAAAATTTTTAGGACAGTTCCACGAAGTTTGAGTAGTCCATTTCTATTGTTAAACCAGAATGTCATAATCCAAAAAAAAGAGAAAATATGAAAAACATTCAGAAAAATAATTTCATTGGTGGTGGTGGCAGGGAAATGGGAATAAAATTCAAAGAACATTTGTGAACTTTTTTGATATATCTGAAATACACAGATATTCAGCTATTTCAGGTATATCACAGAAGTTTGAGTTTTTGTAATATTCAGTTGAAAGTATATTTTCATATGGCCAGATCAAACCTACAAAATAAAGTAGAAAAAAGATGGCCTTGTGTATGCTCTTTTAGATTATGATTCATGTGCAGTAGATGCTTTAATTTAAATAGATTAAGTCCCATCACATGAACACTAAGCAGACAACCAGTGCTTTTTATTATTAGAAGAAAAGATGCACATTTCATACATAAAATCACAGAAAGAATCTATTGAGTAAAAATGTACCATACTGGATGAGTAAAAATGTACCATACTAGAGAAGATCAGATAGCTTTAAAAATATATCTAAGGGATGACATGGAATAACTGCCTGTATCTTTTAGTTTTGAACCTTGGTTGCACATGAGTCTGTTGGTTCAGACTTCATTACTTTTATGGCCTCCACTGTATAAAGTGTTATAATGTATGTAACTGCCAGCTGTGTTTTATTTCATCACTAGCAAATGAGTTTTAAAAAAAATCACACCTTTTCCCACAAAGTTACATAATGATTCAGAAATGCCATAAATGTTTTCGGTTGTGTCATGTATGTATGCCACAGACATACAGCATATGGTTCTTTCCAATACCAGCATTCTCAGCTCCAGTGAAAGGCTATAAATAGTTAAGCTTTTAGGAGAAAGAACAAGGTATGTTGTAAATGAGAAGTCTCTCTCCGCTTGTGAGCTTTTATTGTTTTGCATTACTTCAGTGCTGGATTCCTGATTTGTAACAAATTCCAAGACTGCAGACTACAGGCCCAGCCTCTGACTAACACTATGGTGATTTATTTGAGGATAAATACCTCTGTCCGCATCTTATGACTGAACACAACAGTCCACAGCAGCGTGGAATGCGAAGAATGCAGAGGCTGCAGGAGCTGAGGCAGCAGGGAAAGGCGCACAGCTATCAGGCTGCCCTGGACCGCTGAACCACTCCGATCACTTCCTCCAGTCAAGAATGAAAGGAATTCTCTAAGCCTGTATGTACTTCATGCCAACCAGGCTTGCATTCCCAGGAATGAGAACACAGCAAGAATGGCATTTGATGATTACCCAACACATGCACCTAACTCGTCAACACCTTACCTGTACGAAAAATTCCACATCTGACTGTCAGAGCTGCGGTGCAATCGTTTAAGTAATGTTTAGCAACAACTGCAGCTTGCCCAGTTGTCAAGGCAGACTACAGAGCAGCTGGCTCACAATCTCCTGGCCTCAGAAAAATGCAAAGCACTTCTGTTTCCCCTCCTTCTCTTCCCCACCCCCATCTGCAGAGAATACAGAGCGCTCAGAATTAGGGGAAGTGAAAGGAGCAGATTACAAAGAACAAATGAACAATACTTCAGAAATTCAAGGTGAATACGTATGTTTTGCTATAAATAGTGAAGCTGGGCTAATTCCTGTTACTTCATGCTGTATGAAAACAAAAGAAAACACAAAGTCACCCATCTGATCACACCAGCCTTTGTGCAGCCCTTCTATACAAACTGGAACAAAGGCAAAATCTAGCACAAAGTTTTAGACACAGTATGATTTTTGCACACACAAAAATGAAGAGGATAGCACTAAATTCTATGAACCAGAGGTAATAAAAGCAAGACACTTACAGATGCGGATTGAACATTCGACTCATTTTAGAAACATGGTCATTTTCACAGTCTAGCTCATCGTCCCCTTGGTCCATGCTGAGCTTTCTCTTGTTGGGACTGATAGGAGGAGGGCCTGTTCGATGGTTGGTTAGCGCAGAGGATACTGGAAGGGACTGCATTCTGGGCTCACCTCTTAGAGCTGCTTCGCCTACAGGAAGAAGACAAGTGAGAATGAACGCGACAGGGAAAAGAGAGGTAAAATAGCACGCTTTGGAAAAGATTCTTGCAGAAAAAATTCCCAAACAGATGTCAGGTCTGCACAGGCACATTTAACAGGGTTGTAAGGTAAATAAGGCATCATAAACCATACCTTAATGCTTCATGCTGGAATAAGCAGTTAAAAAAAAGTAGTATGAGAGGGGTCAACTCCCCCCAGATGATCTGCAAGGTTGAGCTAACACGTCTTTCCAACAGCATTTTTATTCAAAAGCATTCCTTCTTACAAGCTGCCATTCCAACCCTGAACTTTCATTACCTCATTCTGCAAAGCATGACTATTCGCAATGAAATACGCTTTGTTCCTTTTCTTATGGTTGTGGTTATAAATTCCAGGGCTACAGTTCACATTTATGCCAAATATTCAAGATCTAAAACTGAATAAACGTTCAAATTCTCAAATTATTCCTTTTATAAAAAGCTGTCCAAAACAAGCTTGCCTGGTATATAACTATGCAAGGTAAAAATTAGGGAAAAAATTGGAACTTGCTGATGCAAGTGTAAGTTTGTCCTTAAATGTCCTTCTCTGTATTTTTAACTATGTTTGTAGCAATGAAAGAAAGAGCACACTTCTTCAGCACAAGAATCACAAAATTTCAATTTTAAGAATGCTAATTTTCAACTAGGCAGACTGGTGGTACAGTACTGAGTAGATTATAAATTTTATATAATCTAACACTTCTCAGAAAATGCTATTCACAGCATGTGGGAGCTGTGCATAAATAATTCCAGAAATGATACAATTAGCTTGCGCATAAACACATTCACATATTGTTACTAAGCATGCATTAAAGTGTGACCACAGTACTTTTACCATTTCAATTAAATGTCTCACTAAATGTATAGCCTAAAGCACAGCGCTGCATTTCACCAGCAGTTATGGACTTTACTGGAACTCACATCCTTACAGCCACAGGTCATATTTAGACTTCATAGGGATTTAAAGATGTTAAAAAAAAAATGCTTTTGGGGCTTCATAAGGGGCTTGGAGAGGAGCTAAATTAACCAGGGTTACCTATTCTGGTAATATCCCTGAAACAGCCTCTTTTGCTAGAGTTTAAAATTTGTATTTTTCCTACGCTGCCAGAAGCATTTTGTTTTCTACATGGCCATAATTTCCAGAACTAAAATTAGGATAAAGTTAACTCCATCTACAGCCCTGAGGTACCCGACAATGGAAATCTTTGTATGCCACCACACATTTTCACATCATCGCCGAGGCAGATGATTTATAAAATGTTGCCTTAATTCCACACACGACAAATACTATTTTGTTGGAAAAAGAACGAGCGAGGAGAAAACCTCCTGAATGTTTACCAGTAAAAATAAGCATTTTGCCAATTTAGTCAGCATAATATAAACTAGCAAATATACACTGACCTATAATATACCACAAGTCATGATTTCTATTAAAGACTCTGGCACCAAATCTAAATAGGAACTTTCCATCTCAGCTCTAAATAGTAAAACCTGTACTCTACTGCAAATGCTCTCAGATAGACATCCAGACCCTCTCCTGTTCGAAAAAACCAAAGTGTTAATTGGGAAGCCCCCCACAATCACTCTAATGTCATAGGAGAAGCTTTTATCAAAAAGACCTCTCACAGGGAATAATCCTCATATCAGTAAAAATTCTGCATTTTTTCTTCAGCGTTTATATTTTGCCAGTAGAAACCTCCACCTACATAGTGTTCATATTCTAAACTTCAGAAGTAAACCACATCATACCAGTTGCTCTCAGTGAGGAATCTCCCTCACTTCTATCTTTGAAAAAAATAAGTTAATACCAATGTCAAAAGATAAAACTTTCATCAACTAAGGTTTGTGATACTTTCATCCCACCCGCATGCAATCACTCTTCTCTCTGCAGTATCTCAGATCACTTCTGAAAACTCAAACACAAAATTCCATTACAGGAATTACAAATTCCATGTAGGCACGTATCTCCTCCTGACTACTTCTGAGCAACTCCTGACAGGAACACAGGCAATTTAAATATCCATGTAAAACGAACTCTGGTGTTTACAAAAGTCAAAAATCTCTAGACATTGTCTAATTTAGTAGTTAGAAACTTTTCCCTTTTCCAAACAGCAGCTAGGAGCCTGATACTATACAGTTACCTCAATGGGGATTTTTCTTTTAAAAAAAAAAAACGATAAAAATTCATCTTACTATATGTATGGTAACAAGAGCATTTATATATTAACATCCAGACTGAGTAGAAAATCTGGTAAAAATGCTATTGCTATTGTATGTTGGAATTAAAGGAACCCATTTTAAAGAAATTTAGCAAAGAAAGGAATGGCTTCTAATTAAAGCCTGTCGAATTTGGTAATGCATTTTCCTTATTGTAAAGTAATGTGGTAATTATGCAGGGGACACCAAGGCCTTCAGATACCTTCCAGTACATTTATCTGCAGCACCACACAGCCATTTGGTCAAAATTAATCAAATTAACAAAACTTCAAACAGGTGGCAGCGGTGAGCAGGTCGGAGCAGCGAGAGCCCTTACAGGACAGGTTGGAAGATGCTGAGCACCTCCTCCTGAGAAGATACAAGTGGCCAGTGCTCAGCATCTTGTAGAGCCCATCCTGCAGACACAAGGCAAGCAGAGAACAATACCGAACAAAAGAGTCCAGATAACAGAGTAAGATCAAGAGGAAGAATAACCCTACATTGTTTATGGGTATAAATTGCATATTCATATACTGGATCTGTACTGCATCACAAGTTCTCATGTGGCCTGTAAGTTTGATTAGGGCTAAAACTGCTTTTTATTTAAATAAAAAGGCGACTTCTTTCCCCACTACTTTCCTCCTTACCAAACTTGAATTTAAACCAGAGAGGAAGAAACCACAGCAGAGTCTACCACACAAAATGCTGTTTTACTGACTACATTTGTCTCCCCCAGCTGACCACACTCCATGGTAACCAGACTAGCATCACACAACTGGCAAGACAACACTCTGATAAAACAACTGTGTTTTATAAAATTCCCCAACTCCAAACTCCAGTCTTCAAAATTCATTACTGTGACGGCTTGTGTCTGCGCTGCAACTGAAAGCAGAGATAGCAAACACATTTATTGTGCCTCTCATAATACTTCTCTTTGTTTCAGTAAGCAGCTGGTGTAAGGCACTCCAGATCTGCTGCTTTCAGATAGTTCTACTTACAACTATTCATACTAGTCTCTTTTTTTTCTTTTTTCTTTTTTTATTAAAACTGTTAGGCAACATGATAAAGCACAGACAAGCTAAACAGAGATAACAACGTGACGTAGTGTCTGCCTATACAGCAGTACTGCAGTAGTGCACTCAGTGGACAGAAGTCCATGCAGTCAGCGACAATGTTCTTTATTTTAACCACTTACGGGCCTAAGCTGAAAGTGATTCAAATCAACATATGCAAACACGGCTCTTTTTCAGACATACATACCACCAGGATAGCTCTCTGTAAACAGTGGATCTTCAACACTGTTTGCGTTTCTCTTGCGGTTCCGTCAGCAGTATCTGCATCCCTACTGAAACGTCCATGCAATACAAACATCACAACAGCAAAAGTCATGTTTTTACAAGTGTGGATTTGATAGCAAGACACCAGAGAAGTCTTAAAATATGTCTGAGAACTCCAGGAGTTAGCAAAGACTGGAAAAAAAAAATACACTATTTTGGCAGCTAGCTTCCTTCCTCTCTGACCTAGCAACTCAGTATGGGCTGCACTGAGACATGGCTACCATATCCTATTCCCCCTCCCAATTTCCTCTCTCCCGCTGGCCACTATTAATGCATAAAATCTCAGCATTAATTACAATCCAGAAATGAAAGGCTTCGTCTTTCCAGCTGAAGACTGACATGATACAGACCTTACGACAGATTGAAATAGAACTCCTTGAAAGAAAATTCCAGCACTGCCCTTGCCCATTTTACTTTTCCCTTCTGCATCTGACAAATGTATTTGGCCACAAGAGTCCATTCCCGACACATTTAACAACTTGGGGAGTGGAGTGGGGGGAGAATCATCGGTTGTGGTGTCTGTCAACAGGGTCCTTATCTTTAAGGTCTTGGATTGAATTACCATGACCTCAGGCCACTCTATTAATTAATAAAATCATGGGCACAAGAGTTTAACAGACTTTAATTAACATGCATTACACCTTTAATTACCTTTTCCAATACCTCCATGCAGACAAACTCTCATTAGTAAAAGGAGTTGCCTCATGTTCTTAGGGCCAGACATTCCCAGGAATCAACAGTACCTGAAGATCTCCAAGGGAAGTTTTCTCAACGGATCCAAGATCAAAATTTAGCCCTCATGACATATGAACCACTTCTGCTGAAAAGCCAAGACATTCACAAAAGCTAGATATATGTGAAAAGGATACTATAAAATGAAATTTGTTTTGTTTTCTATTCCTATATTCTAACAATCATGAGATTAAATTGCAAATAGATTGGAATGAAATGATAAACTATTGCATGCTTTCTTCCGCTATCTCAAACACAGAAGTCAATCTGTGCCAACACAAATTGGGATAAATGGCATAAAGATTCCAATTCATGGACAAAAATCACATGATTTGAGATATCAAATACCAAGCAGGGAAGTCACCGCAAATTACTCAATTCAACAAGTCATCAAAACAAAAGAATCACAATACAGTACTGCAAAATTAATCTGCAGACGTTGTCAGCCGCCTAGTTTGGGTATTACTTCACAGCATACTATATACACTGTAAGAGGACTGATATCCTCGAAATTGTGAAATTCCCCAGAAATTAAATCTGTGTGAAATAGTTAGACTACAGACAATCTTAAAAGTATGTAATTTAAGGCAGATTTACTTCACTTGCTTGGCCAAAGAAAATTAATTAATCCATTCAGACTCCTCAATAGTAAATCTTTGGTTCATGAAAAAAGATACCCTAAGAAGCAGTCACAAATTATATTTATTTATATAATTGCTGAGTACTTCTATAACCCCCACTCAAACTAACAAAAAAACCTCTTATGTAAAAACATCATTTTGTACCACAACTTTATTTCTGGATTGCAGTTTCTATAAAAGATATGATTTAAGCTGAGTTTAAATAAGATTTAATTCTGGGAAGTGGTCTGCCAAATGCTGTAAACAAAGTCACAGTAGTCTGTATTTCCTTTGTAGTATATAAAACAGGCCTACCTGGAGAGCATAATAAAACAGCAAACTTACAGGAACAACAAAGAATTAAGTATTAATGAGAACAGCCTAATCATAAAACACTACTATGAAATTAGATCTTGGAAATATTTTTTATTATAATTGATAGATTTCTTTCAGCAGCCAACTTACTGATTCACTTATCTGACACATATTTTACTGACTTCCTTGTAATATGACAAAAAGCTAATTTAGTAGAAACCAAAAAGTCACATAACACATGTACAGAAAAATTGGCAAAAGCCTGCTCTCATCCGTTTACAAAACATATGAAAAGCACTTACTCCTGGAACCAAGCTCTGGCTACCACTGTGCAGAGATACGTATGCCAGAAAACCCATGGCCAAAACCAAAATACAGTGATTAAATCGACTATTCTGTTCTGGCTCCTCCATCTGACCATGCCTGCCAATGAGGGACACATTATGCTTGACATTGCAAGCAAGAACATAAAATAGTGACCTCTGCATTCAATCATCTCCACCCACTTTTTCCTCCTCCTTCGTTCAAAAGACTGCACAAAGAAAAGAATTTAGGTACAGCGATATTGCTTGTAGAGTGCAGGCATGCTTGCTTGAGATTCCTTTCAAAGAACATACAGCGTTAATTAGAACTGACTAGCACAGGCTAAAGCAGATTTCAACTTAATAGGTCTTGAAAATGCTGTATTATATACAAAAAACTAAATTGCGACAGGCAGAAAATGGCGAAATTGCCTGCCCAAACCTAACTGTAACTGTATTTGCTCCTTCAAATGTACTGTGAAAAACCGACTACATCATCTTATATTCTCTCTCATCATATTGTAAAAGCATAGCTGTACAAAATAGCGTATGTATACTCTCTGTACATAAATTGACTTATATGGATAACTGCTTCAGTTCTACAAACTAATTCATAAACGTAAGAGAAGTAAAAAGTCTCTGCTGACCACTTAACAACTATGATTGAAACAAATTCTCTTCGCTCTGCTAACCAGGTACCAACTGGAAGAGTCTCCTTTAAACACATTTTTGGTGTTGAGTTAAAAAAAAAAAAATTAACTGAAAAAAGGATCTTGGTAAGTAGGCAAGACATTGATGGCATGGAAAGAAGGGCAGCAGATATGCCACAAATAAAGCAGGATGGAACAAATTTTAATGCTCCAGTCTGGCAGAGCTCCTCAATATTTCCTCTGACAAATTTCCATTTTCACACCTCAACAGTTGTGACTGTGGGGCTGTGTTCAGTTCCAATCCAACAGTGAACTCAGGCTTAGGTCTAATTGTAGAGCATAAGACCACTTCATAAATCTGCAGATCTCATTTTAAGATAATGTCCCATTTAGCTAACTCTCACAGCACCTGTCTGAGCTGAAAGTCAAAAAAAAAAAAGCTCCTTTCTTCTGCTTAGAGTACCTGTACACATGTAAACTATGGCTAAAAGAAGATTCCAATTACCTGGCAGACAAGATCTAAATGCAATCAATGCTAAACTACACTAATTTCCAGATAAATAGCACCAGGGATGTCTACAATACTTGTTAACATCAATGTCAAAAAAGGATTTCCCTCAGTTCAAGACTGAGGACGAGTTTTTTGCTCAGGAAGCAAGGTTGCTCCCAAAAACACTCCTTTCTGAAGCCTTTTTGCCAGGTCTCCCAGGAAAAATCTGTATCAAACTTTAACATAAAGTCAGTTAAGAGGGACTAAAAATTAACACAAGTTATCATTTTATGTTTGCTCAATGCATTACAGAGGCTCATACAAAAGAAAGCCAAGCTGCCATGCTAACGAGAGCTACCAAGTAGGACCAAGTACAGCAAGCAGCACGTGCCTTAATTCGGCGCTGCGCTTGGGCCACCGGCACTGCCCAGTAATAGGGGGTTTGGTGAGCAAGCAAGGTCTGAAGTAATTACAAAACAGCGGACTGTCCTACACAGATACATCGTCACTCTCCGGCTAGCCTTGTCCTGTGACTGCATGGGGTCCGATATGCACAATCCTTGCTCAGGCAAAAGCCACGGCAGTCAATCTATGGGTACATAAAGGAAACTGTCAAAAGAGCACAAGCAGCCCTGTGTTAGATACTTCAAAACTGACAGTAGTATCTTGCTGAATAAGCTGACAAAGGTACAACTGCTCAGCTCCTCAGGCTAATTGTACTTCCTACGTAGAATTCTGCAGATTACTTTTATCTGGTGCAGAACAGTGTGACCCAAGGAGGGCATCCCAACAAGGGAGGGGATAAAAGAGAAAGGAAGACAAAGGGAGAAGCATCATTGACATTTTCTGCAGAAAAAGTAAATCTCACATTCTTGTATTTGCTTAGAAAACATGACATTTATATTTACTGGTCAGCAAAAGATATATGATCCATTTAATTTGCTGGCAAAACATACTGCATTGTAAGTACTGTAACTAGTTCTGGTGTATCCCTACACCATACTCCACGTAAGTGTGAAATAGTAATACTGAAATTTAGTAATTTAAGTTTCTTCTGTGCTAGGTAATGTTTTCTCCTCCGTGCAGCTGAAACCTCTGAAGAATCTAGGTGAGTGTCTGTGGGCTAGACCCATGAAGAGAGGTGGGGTTCCACCAGTCTTGGTGCCTCAAGATAAATACACAGTCATTTTCACTTTGTAGTCTGGCTGAAATGCTGATGGGTCACATACACTTGAGAAAGTGGGAAAGAAAGACCAAGTGGGTTACAGCAATTCCTAACATAGAAAAGAATTCCAAAATATGTAATTTAAACTACCACCACACAAATTTTAAAGAATAAACATATAATCAGAATTCAGCTTCCTTTGATTTATTTGCAATACTACTACGCAGTATTCTCTCACATTTCTGATAAGCAGATTTTAAAAGCTGCCAGATCGAAAGATTTACTCTTATCAGCGTGATAATGTGATTTTATTAAAAATGTAAAAACACTATCAATAAAAAACTGTGAATGAAATATAACTGTAGGTCAACATGTTGAAGATGTTGCTTTCCGAAATGATGGTGTTTCCAGATCTAGGTGTTCCTTCTTTTGTCACCCAGCTAAATTACTTACTGTGTTACACGAAAGACAGGAAAGCTGAACTGATCAAAGCCCAGCCTGTCTTCTAGAAGAAACAACCAAAGCTAGAAGACCTGCCATCTATTCCAAAAGTAAATCAAAGTCACAGCAAGGTCACAGCAGAAAAAATTGTTAGACCGGGTGCTTAAGCAGTATTTTAACATACTAAATGATACCTTATAACTATGTATTTTCATGCAATGGCAAAGAGAGACAAATAGGAAATTCAGTTTGTGAAAGCTCAAATTTGAATAATTCCTCCTCAGAAAACATTTGCTACCCTCCCTCTGTTTTTTTTTTTTTAGATATCGTTTTGTTAGTGGACAGCAATGTAGATACTCAGGTCTGAAACACCACCTTCTGCTCTGACAGCTGATATTTCATGGATATGATCCTGTGACATAGATTCAACTCTAGACTATTGCACTGGGTAATCAGTGCCCCTTGTGAATATGAGCACAGTCAGTATGTTCTACAGCAACCATGCTTAAAACATTAATTTTGAGATGTTCACTTGTACTGGGGTCACACTGAATCCAATAAATTGTGCACTGCTTCTTTCATAAGGATTTGAAGCAAAAGGTGCTATGCAAAGGTAAAAAAAAAAAAATTTTACTATTTAAATTGGAGCCTATTTTAAAATATACTGCAAGCTTTTATTGTAGTTTACTATAAATATGCTCCAAACACCTTTTCTCACATTATTCTCCTTTGCTACATGTGGAAAAGTTCAGAGCATCAAGAAAATGAGCTTTCTAAAAGAGCCATGAAATCCGTTACTGCACTTTCAAGCAATGTTTCTTTTATTCCCGTTTTATTTTTCCCCAAATTCCCTACCTGGATGGTAGAAGGCCCTCAAGAGAGGATATAAATGTGTTTTTAAAATACAAACACAAAAGCAAATATATTCAAAATGTTAGTAAAAGATATGCACACATGGGTGGCTCCCTCCAGAACGGACTTGGAAAAAAGTAGGGTCACTGTTGAGACCACTGTGCTGTGGGCAAGTCCTGCAAAGCTCAGTGCTAAGTTCCCTGACTGGATTCCTATTAGTAGCATGCAAGTGACCTCAAAATTGCAAGGGTAAAAAAAAAAAAAAAAAAAAAACAAAAAAACAGCAAAAAAACATAAAAAGCAAAGAAGTCTTGGCTACTGCATTTCCCCCATCGGGCATGTGGCCAAGCAGTCAACAGCAGAAGCTGCTGCCACGGGGCAGGAGGAGGTGGGGTGGGAGGCAAGCCTCAATCACCACGTGCACATGGACACACACCTAGGAGCTGCTGCCGCCTTCACAGTCACCAACACGATAATCTCTTCCTAAACTGAGGTGAAACGAGCACATTACATTTGGCCTAATGAACATAGGAGAAACTTCCATTTCAGTTTTGGTTTTCTGCTACCTGATGCAGCCCATCTGAAATGGACTCACATATTTAAGGAACACAGAGCCCCCTTCAACCAAGCTGGACAGAATATTGAAGACTTTAATCCACAGAGCGTCAGAACAATTCTAACCCATCTCCCACAAAGAATCCATTGTAAAGAACAAAAATCCCTTTGTCCTTCAAAACGGGCTCCAAAATCCCTTCTACAGAGGGAAAGCAAGAGAGCAATGACAACTGCTCAGGGCAGTCAAGCACTCTGAATCCAACAGCAAACTACATGAGCCATTCAGATGAAAACAAGACACTCTTTTGATCATGCTGTTTACACAGAAAATGAGGAGGACGTGTCAGCTTGCCAATTCCTTATGTGCAGAATTTTACTGTAACTGATGGCAGCAGGCTGAGATATGACCAGACAGTGCCTCAGCCAGTAGAAGAGAATGAATTCAAGCTCATCATAAGCACTACGAGGTTGGATAATATAGATCCTTCAACCCACTGACTGTGTATTATTCTGAGACACAACCCAACAGTCTTCCTCAGATTTTGTTCACGTGTAGTGTTTTAATAACCGAAAACTTGTGAAGGCTTCATCTTCTAGAAAAGCCCAGAGAACAGTGTGGCTCACGAGATGCAGAGGAAAGGATACCATATAATTTCTCCAGGGATACGAGTGCTGGTATAAAGCAACATACATAAAAAATCCAAAATATTACCATTGCTTCTGAAAGGATTGTCTTCCAAAACAAACAGATACACACCACCACTAAGCAAAAAGATAAAATTAATTTTGTGCCTCTGACATAGCAGTTTTTAATCTTGGGTTCATGACATGCAACTAAGATAAGTAATTTTATTGGGGGGGAAAAAACCTCGTTACGAAGAGATCCACAGAAAAAAATTTAGGTAACCACAGAATACAAGACCTTGAAAACCATTGTTCCGCTAGAGGATTCAGTTGTGAAAAACCTGGTACCAGAGAACATTATTAATTCCTCCTCAGAAGGACTGAAGATACTGGATCTGAATTAACGCTCCTACCCACTCCAATAGTCAGTGCTACTATGCAGTGACTGAGATTGCTAGAGGTTGTCAGATTCAGAGAGATAAAAGGGGGACAACCCTATGGTGCCAAGGGATAGATGGGAGCCCTGTCTAAATCATAGCTGGACTGTTTATTTCACAAGAAGGAGGGTGGCTGATGGGGCCAAGCTGCAGGGTCACTTAAAATAAATGTTCTCTCCAAGGGGAAGCTAAGGCAGGAAAGAGAGAGGGAGGGATTGTGTTTGCTACCAAGAAATGACATGCTGCCTGGACAGCCTTTCTCACAGTTTTCTGGGCACTGACGGCAGGTTTTCCAGAACTCTTGGAAAAGCAAGGAACAAGCAGAAATTCGTATTTTTGAAGTTATCTTGACAGTCATGGGATTGGAATGGGTGAGCAGTACCAAAGTTACACTCTACTTTTCAAAGACCTTTAATTAGGGCTTTGTCTTCCTCCCCCTATACCTACTGAATCTCCCTTTTGATTAAATTAACTCCAGGCCTCCTTGTTTATTTATTTCAAAGCTGCAGAAGCAATTCATTCCCGACAAAACACAGAAAAGACAGGGAAGTGCAGATGGGTTGATAAAATGAAGGTAACAAAAAAGTGTCTGTGACCCACCATTCACATAATACTAGCACCACAGGATCCAGGAATTAAATCTCTTGCTACATTACTATGATATCACTCCCCAGCTAATTATCTGTTAAATCCTTCCCCGTTTTACTTGAAATGATGTACATCCTAAACATTTCTGCAGATCTCTAACCCCCATCACACATTAAAGATGTTCTACCCCATAATTAAGCAGGGACTCTACTAAATACCACCGTGAAGTTTTTAATGGAACCGAACAGCCACGTCAGGGGCAGTGAGACATTGCACTAATTAAAAAGGTTTGGAAGGACTGCTTTAGGTCATAAATGGGTTATCAGCTTGCCTGCTGCCAAGCCGTGCATTGGATGACCACAGTTGGACTGCTATTTAATTGAAGTTTCTCATCCCAACTCATCTTCTGAAGAGAATATAAAATTAAGTGCCGGCATCAGTGGGCACATTCCTTTTATGCAACTCAACAGGCCTCAAATATAAAAGAACAGACCTGCAGAGGTCCTGCGGCTCAAATGGGGGAACTTAAAATTCTTCCATCCCACTGTTCTTTGTAAGAGCTCATTCCTTGTATCAGCTAGAAAGACTCAACTATTTCCACCGAAACAGATTTCATCATCTCCTGTTCCCTCCATGACTGCTGACCGGAAAGCAAGCATCTAGTCCATATATCCTCAGTCCCAGTTTCAAAGATCAGAGTTTTTATCTGCGTAGCTGATTAACTAAAATTTTTATTTGCATATCTCAAAACAAACAGGTAAAAGCACTTTTTGTTTACAAACAGATCCCATTAAGGTTTAGCAGCTACAGCAAAGTATTACAATCAAGGCATTCTGAATGTTGCTGTCAGCTTTATCCCTGACTTATGTGAATTTAACCAATTACAGCTCTTTTTTCCCTTCTGTAAATAAAGGTAACATTCACTACATGGGGGTAGCTGAAAGTTGAATTAACTACGCTTCTAGGACTAGGAGGACTAGGATTCTGCACAGAGGATTTAAAAAAAAATATATATATATATAAAAAAAGGCATTACAATGAGTATTAAAATGTTTGTTATCATACTTGCTTCTAAATGGACTCATTGAGAAACACTTGAAACCAAATAGGGTAGTGTTCAATTTACTGTACTACAAAGACAAACTCAGTACATCCACAGATTAGCTGTTAAGCACAACTTAGCTCTAAGCAGTTACAGTCTTAGAAATTAGGACTTTTAAGGATTTTTAAAGGAAGGTAACTTAATTTTTTTTGCTGATGAACTAAGATACATTTATTATAAAACACTGATAAGAGAAGCTTTTTCTGAGAGAGAGAAACTAGTTAAGAATCTGTAAACATCATTGCTAATGCTGGAATTCCTATTTTTGACACCTTTGGTAAATAGCTCAGTATGATGCCTACAGCAAGACAAGAGCAAAGTGTTCACCTCTTTAACTGTAGCCACTGGTTTTAG